>NC_041219.1:23360914-23387301 GCF_002837175.3 Physeter macrocephalus
ACGAACCCGTGTCCCCTGCATCGGCAGGCGGACTCCCAACCACTGCGCCACCAGGGAAGCCCGGATGGGGTGTTTTTATTATACTTTTAGAGGCCAGAGGAGTGAGCAACAGAAGTTACAACCATTAGAAACCCTCTAACAATCCTTAGAGGAATTGTTAAGCCTGCTTCATGTTTTCTCAAAGTGTAATTCCCAACCAGCAACATCAGCATCACCTGGAAACTTCTTAGAAATGCAAATTCTCACACACATACACGCACTCCAGACCTGCTGAATCAGAAACTCAGGGTTGGGCCCAGGAATCTGCTTTAACCAGGCCTCCAGGTGATTCTGATGCATGCTCAACCTTGAGGACCACTGGTGTAGATCATCCAACCCTAGCTGAGGTTAAATAGAGTTTAAGACAGATAGTGGTAGGGCAGAAAAGAGAAAAGACAATTGAATAAATAGATCTTTGATTTAAAAGGAAGCTCATGTGAGAAATAGAATATAAATTTAATCCCTTTCCCATGTAAAATGGGAAAAGCTCTAGTAGAAAGAGCATTGTGCTGGGAATTTGAATCAGTGGATTTGGATTTTTAGCTAACAAGTAACTTTGAACTAGTCATTTAAGTTTTCTGGAATTCCATTTCCTCATTTGTACAATGAAGTAATGGGATGAGATGTTCTTCAACGCTCACAACTTCTGTCTTCTATCTGTTCTGGACAAAATTAACGCTAATTATCCTTGATTAACGTCATATTGCTTCCTGAGCATCACGACCTTTTCAGTATAAACCTGATGATAGAAAGGTCCCAGAATTATTTCTCTACTTGGGAGCAGAGGAAAATTAACAAAAGATACAAGTATCAATAGTTCTCTACCCCAAGTCAATAGTCCAGGAGTACTCTCCAGCTTAATTCGGGACTGGTAAAATCCACTGGATCTCTGAAAGGCCAATGTAATATTTAAAATATATTGGAAATTACCAATACCCTAGAAATGTGTACAAATTACTTGTATGTGTCTTTTATATTATTGGTGATTTTGATCACACATGAGACTTGAATTTTGAGGCCTATACTTTCACGCTTCAAGATACTGTGTGTGTGTGTGTGTGTGTGTGTGTGTGTGTGTGGATGTGTGTGTGTGTGTATGTGTGTGTGTGTATGTGTGTGTGTATGTGTGTGTGTGTGTATGTGTGTGTGTGTGTATGTGTGTGTGTATATGTGTGTGTGTGTGTGGGTGTGGGTGTGTGTGTGTGTGTATGTGTGTGTGTGTGTGTGTGTGTGTGTGTGTGTTTGCTGTGAAAATTAAATGCTTTAATCTACTTCCAAAATTTAAGGATTGAGACTCACTGACATTCAGCTAAGACCGGGGCAGGTAGTAATTACACCTGGGAAAACCACAAAATGACATCCCTTAACAATGTGGAAACACTGAATCACTGACAGAAGATTGTGTCCACTTGGTGAACTTGGGAACTATAGTAAAAAAAAAAGGTCATCTGTGTAACTGAAGTTTGTTTGCAAGGAGGAAAGGAGGGCTTGGCCTACCTGTGAAGCAGTAGGGACCAAGAGTTAATCAGTTAATAAATTTGCTGAAGGTGGAAACGCAAACAATTTGCAAAGCTATAAAGTAATAAATTAATAAAGAGGGTAGAAAAAGGTACAGCAAAATGTGTGTCCCTTATGGCTGAGACTGTATCTTCCTTCCCACCACCTATCTTGGCAGATAGTAGATACTTAGTAAATATTTGAGATTAAATGAATGAATAAAGGTTGAGAAGAAGAATATTTTAACTCTTTGTATATGATCACCGAAAAACACAATATTGTAGCTGTGTGTTTCAAGCAAGAGCAAGTTACTTTTAATGAGCCTAAACTATAGTATTTTCTTTCAAATTTTTGCAATGTCAGCGGAGTGAGCATGAAAATTTCATGCAAATTTCATTGTGTTGAACCTTGTGAAATTACAAATAGTCACTGCTTATGGCTTACAAAAATGGCAAATTCAAATGGTCTACATTTTTTTTTTTTGTCTAGGAGACATCACCTACATTTAAAAAACTGATTAGTGCTCTCTTTGTAAACAATGAGTCACAAAGAGTTAATCCTGGCACTAGAAGAGATGGAGCCAACACATGTTATCAAGACCCACCTCCCCCCCTTAAAACATATGACTGCCAATTATCTACAGGGGTAATTTCAGAACATAGATCTTTTAAAAACTAAATGAAACATAATGTTGTTCCAGAGATATTAGAAGAAAATGCTTAGAAGACAGTCTTAAAAATAGAAGGTTTTAAAATTAGATAGTGGTGATAGTTGCATAACTCAGCGAATAGACTAAAAACTATTGAATTGTACACTTAAAAATTGAATTTATGATATATCTATTACATTCCAAAAATTTTTTAAATAGAAGAGACTAGGCTACAGAGAATGGAAATACAAATGCACTATGTGGACCATTCTGCAGCTAAGAAGGAGGAGGAAGAGAGTTTTATGCCAAGCCCCAGACAGCTGCCTCGTTGCCGGCCAGCCTTCACAGGATCCTCTCTGCTAAGACTGCATGTCGCAGCTCACACCTTGCCAAGTCAGGAAAATAAATATACATGCAGTATTAATAGCCTCTGGTGTTTTCAGCATGATGCTGGAATTCTGGAAAGGGATCCCCTGAACAGTCCTAAATCAAAGCATGATGAGAACTGTCATCTTTGCAAAATGCCATTTGAGTCTTTGTGGGAAGGACTTTTCTCAAATCTGCTTGTCGGGTCAAGCTCAGATGGCTGGCTCTAGGACACAGGATAAATGTAGAGTTACTTAAAAGCAGTGTTTCTTAACCTGAAGGAAGAAAATGTCAGGAATCCCAGATAAAAGGCAAGAAAACTCAGAAGAGTGTACGTACACACAGACCCAATTTTATATACAACATCAAGGGCCCAAAGGGCCTTGGAATCCCTTCCACAGACTCCATGTTAAGAATCCTCAGTCTATATTCTGTACAGCGTGTCCCACATTCTATTAGATTATTTTAGTGAAATTTAACATTGAAAACTAAATACTAAGATCTTAGAGAAGCTCTAAAGAGGCCACCCTTTTCTTTTACTACCACAAATACTGGGGAATTTAATTTCGTAACTAGAACCTACAACATCTTCTAATGGGAAGCAAACGGCACTGGACAATGGGGGGAAGTCCCCGGTAGACTGAAATCATAAATATCTTATGTTTTCATTGTCTTTGGCTTCTCTCTGGTTTGGGGGGTTTTTTTGTTTTTTTTTTTTTTCCATTTGTCACACACAATATTATCCTTTTCTCAGTGTATTTTTGACAGTGCATTTTACCCCAACACCTTGACAGGCACATACAGTTTAAAAATTATTTAGAAGGCTTATTTTAATAATAGCCATTTCCAGCAATTATCACTAACAATTACAATCTGTAGCGAAAGACTCTGAAGAGAACAAGAACTCAGTCATTTCCTACGACTTAGGTTACTTGGCCCAAACCAGGCTGAGTAAGAATCTCAAGACAAGATTTTGAGTGTATTTTTCTTTTTTTTTTTAACACCTTTATTGGAGTATAATTCCTTTACAATGGTGTGTTAGTTTCTGCTTTATAACAAAATGAATCAGCTATACATATACATATATCCCCATATCTCCTCCCTACCCCACCCTTGACTGTATTTTAAAAATATATCTTTTTTTTAAAGGGATGGAATCAAAAGTGGCAATAGGGCTTCCCCGGTGGCGCAGTGGTTGAGAGTCCGCCTGCCGATGCAGGGATAATTTATTAAGCGCCTGTGTATTCTCAGCATTATGTTTAAATGCCATGGAACACAAAGGAAAACTAACTGCTTCCTTCAGAGAACTCACAACCAGCTGACGAATGTTTTAGCAATGAAAGAATGGAAGGACAATTGGTTCTAAATATTCACATTCATGAACCGTAAAAGGAAAAAATATTTCAAATAAAGAAAAGAAGTGTTTTATATTCCACCATCTGACTTGCATATCATAAAAACTGAGGACTTTATGAATGCTGCACTGAAATACCAAAATTCAGGGAGCGGGGGTGAGGGGAGATACGTCAACAATTACCAAAAAGCATTTATTTCCTGGCACTCTGCACAATTCCATACTAGAAAATATGTACCTAAAAAATTAAGAAGTCATGGCCCTTGTACATAAGTCTCCTACAATCCAAGTTTATCTTTCCCAATTGATGAGGAAAAAAAAAGTTGCTTTCTTTTTTTCCTACTAGAAGCTCCAACAGGAAGTGTCAAAGGAGAAATCTGTTCTTGCAAGATTCTCAACCAGAAACAGAAACATCTGCATCAAAAATATAGCAAATAGGACTGTTCTCCTGAGATTTCTAACCTAATTAGCCAGATGAAAACATCTTTCAGATATTCCTCTGCTCAAATGTTTGGAGATGATAAAAAAAAATGTTGACTGTATTTTCTCCTTTGCTATCTATGGAACACAGGCCGTGTCATTTGAGGTAAAAGGAGATTGACAAAAACAAATTTGCAGGTCATTTAGAAAGACAGCAGGGCTGAAATGAAAATAAAGGAGCCCAGACCAATTCTCAGATTCCCAGCCAATTCTCATTTAATTTATAATAATGCCTAATGGTTTTTATTCCTAAACCAAGTTGAGCTAAAACTAAGTGTGTAGTTACAAAAATGGATGAAGCTAGTTGAATCAAACAGGATTTTACTGAACTGTCTTTTTATGTGATAACAACCCAATCCCAGACGACAGACAATCAATGACATTACATGAAGGAGGGCCATCTTGAATCTAGTGCACTTTTGGCTCATAGCTGCCGGCCCTGAACTGTCCCTCTGGTCAGGCCCATTGTAGCCTATTAGGCATTATACAGTCACATGCCATGGACAGTGGTTTTGGAGTATGTGGATGTGGATGTGTTTTACTTTTTATTGCAGCATATAACATTCACATAGAAAAGTACTTAAAATATACATATACTCTTTGACAATTATTTAAACAATCCAATCCAGGTCAAGAAATAGAAGAGCATCAGCACCCCAGAAAACCCCTATGTATCACTCTCCCCCAAAGATAAACACTATCCTTATTGGTGTTAATCATTTTCTTTCTAGAGCTACTATTTACGTATACGTGCCTGAACAATGGAGTTTGGTTTTGTCAGTTTTTGTTTTTGTTTTTAATTTTTATTGGAGTATAGTTGATTTACAATGTTGTGTTAGTTTCTGCTGTACAGCAAAGTGAATCTGTTACACATAGAAATATATCCGCTCTCTTTTAGATTCTTTTCCCATATAGGTCATTACAGAGTATTGAGTAGAGTTTCCTGTGCTATACAGTAGGTTCTTATTAATTATCTATTTTATATGTAGTAGTGTGTATATGTCAATCCCTGTCTCCCAATTTAGCCCTCCCTCCACCCCGGTTTTGTCCGTTTTTGAATTTTATAGGAACAGAATCATAATGTAGGCATTTTTATGCCATAAATTTTTTTGTTTAACCTTACAGTTGTAACAGCTTCCACAACCTCTAGGTGTTGCCTGTAACTGTCGTTTGTTCATTTACATTACTGTTTAGTATTCCAGTTTATTTTTCCATCATGCATAGATTCTGGGGCCCATATGCAAGCATTTCTTAAAGGTATATTCCTGGAATTGCTGAGCCGTATGGTATATATATTTTCAGCTTTGCTTAATAATGTCAAGCTTCCTTTCAATGTGATTTAACGTCCTAATTTTAGCCAAGTTGGTCAATAGGTCATCACCATTTCAATTTTTATTATTATTATTATTTTGTTTTGGCTGTGCTGGGTCTTCTCTGCAGCGCGTGGGCTCTTCATTGTGGGCTTCTCTCTAATGTTGGTGGCGGCGTGTGAGTTTAGTTGCCCTGCGGCATGTGGGATCTTAGTTCCCCGACCAGGGATCGAAACCATGTCCCTTGCATTGGAAGGCAGATTCTTAACCACTGGACCACCAGGGAAGTCCCCAATTTTTATTTTTCTAATTGCTAGTGAGGTTAAGCACCTTCTTCTATGTCCACTGGCCTCTACCATTTCTTAATTTAATAATCAACATCTTACTAACTGGGGTTTTCTTTTTGTTCACCACATTCACATTCAACAAGTAGCTTGACCATTTTCCAGTCAATCTGGAATGATTTCACCTATGTGATTATAAAAGTATCATTATCAACTCTGCTTCAATTCTTATCAGTCATTGAAATAGCCTGCAAAAGATGGAATTGTGTGAAATCTACTGCTTCATGTTATAAAGCAACATTTTAAAATCTCAGCCTATATCTAATCCTTAAGCCAATCATGGTGAGGTTGTACAGGATAAAAGATGAAACTTGAGCTCTTTCTGCCACAAAAAGAAGCCTGTTTGGTACAGAAATTGAAGACTTAAGATCCATCAATGCAGGGCATTATGATAGTAGCTTATTGAACTGGTCTATTTTCTGAGTGGAATTACAGACATTGATATTTAGGGTAACACTAGGATTCTCTCTTCTAACTGAAAGAGCCCTAGAATTTCAGAGTATGAGTGATATGCTATTATGTTTCTTACAGAGGCATTCATTAACTATATCTCTCACATACCCCAAATGGTGAAGGGTAAACTACACTCTCAGTAGTAAAGAGCATTTTCTGAAAGAGTCTCTATTTGGCAGAAAGGTGGACTGCTCTGCATAATCTTGGGTGTGCAGAGCAGGGAGCTTTCCTCTGCCTGGCATTAATCTTTTAATCCTCTTAGATCATTTGGTTTATTGTCCTAGTCTACCTGTTTTCATTGTCTTTCTATTACAAATCAAAAAGAAAATCTTTTCAGCAAAAGCTGGAAAATATTTTTATAAAGCACATTTTAAACTGCTAATTTTGGCAGAATAAACTGAAATGAAACTTTTCATTTTTTCTCAAATTTCATAACATACATCCATTTTCTACTTCTTTTCTCTTTTGTGAAAAAAAAATTTCCAAGACCTAGCCACAAAATACTTTTACAGTGTATAACTACAGAGAACACACATGAATGTAAAACTATTCAGAATGCATAATTGCACTAACAGCAAAGAAAGCATTCAAAGGCATACATCTTCCTGGGGCTCTTTGTTTATTTTGCTTTTTACTCTCCTTTTTGTAGTGATTATCAAATTTACCAGGGAGCACTAAATGCAGCATACAAAGGAAAAATAACTTGTTTGAAATGTTATGTATAAACAGTTAACCAATTGCCAATCAGATGAAAATAAAACCAATTGTTCAGCTGAAATGAATAACAAATTCAGGCAGTACAGTTGCTTCAACTGACCATTGCCTTAATGTCTTCAAGAAACATATTAGAGAAGTAGAATTGCCTAAGTATGTTACCACGTATACTCTTTATCAGAGATGTGTGCATGGGGCAGTTTTCCTAAATGGGTAACTGCTCCTAGATTTCTAACAAACATTTCTGACAAAGTTTTACTCAATTTTATTTCACAATATATTGAAATAGTCCCTTTCTATTGAAATGCATTTTACATTTATATGCGATATTGTATTCACTATAATATCCCTAGTACCTACTAGCACAGTGGTAAGTACTTAGTCAACACCCAAATGTTTGTTGAATAAGCAATGAAACTTTTCTGTGGCCTACAATTTACTTCATTTTGAAGGTTTAATTTGAAAAGTAGGGTATACTCTTCCTTTTTAAATACTGGCATATAAAGTTTCCAGTGTAGGCAGGTTAAAACTCTGTAGTCAAATGAATCTAAAAACAAAGCAATAGAATCCCTCATACTCTTTCTCTTCAGCAGCTGGCATGAGCTTCAACAATCCCATCAGTAAATTTTAAATTATGAAAATAAAGACTAAAGATTTCTCTCTTTAATTTGTTTGAGCGGGAAAAAAAAAAAAGTCTTTATGACAACCCTTCCCCAGATCCAACATGGTATAATGGAAAGAAAGTGGACATTAACTTCACTCCTAGTTGTTCAACAAATATCTTTTGAGAACCTATGTCAGGCACTGTGTCAAAAATAAGAAATAACAAATTTAAAAAACAAAGCAAAACGCAGCCTTTGTCAATCTTACATTTGTTTGGGGGCATGTTTCTTTCAGCCCTTTGTTCAAATCTCATTTTTACCACTTTATAAGACTTTGTACAAATTATTTAAGGTCCCAAAGCCTCACCTTTCTCACCTGTAAAAATTTGGGACTGTTTAACCCATTTCTCAATAGATTACTAGAAGGATGAAATGTGGCAGTGCACATACAGTAACTAACCAATGGTAGACTCTAACATAGGTTAGCTCCTGTCAACTACTCCCCTTTCTCCTGCAAACAATAGGTGATTCCCAGTAAGACATGAGAAAGGTCAAGACGTTTACATATTTATGATATAATTCATTCTTTTGAGATCCTGCCAAATCAGTGAACAGGTATCATAATCCACATTTTGGGGGTACTGAATTTATAATACCAGATGTATTACCTACGTGTTCAGATTTCTCCTTTTATGTTTTGTTTATTAAACTACTCATAAGAACTTCTTTACCACAAACTGTCACCTTGAGAGTGAAAAAAAAATGCCCGCAGAGTCCTCTGGTGCATAGAAAAAAAAAAAAGAAAGAAAGAAAAAAGGTTGAGGAAGGATATCTTTGTCTGGTTTTAGTATCAGGGTGATGGTAGCCTCATGGAATTAATTCAGAAGTGTTCCTCCTGCAATTTTTGAAATAGTTTGAGAAGGATAGGTGTTAACTCTTCTCTAAATGTTTGGTATAATTCACCTGTGAAGCCATCTGGTCCTGGACTTTTGTTTTTTGGGAGTTTTATAATTACTGATTCAATTTCATTACTGGTAATTGGTCTGTTCATATTTTCTATTTCTTCCTGGTTCAGTCTTGGGAGATGGTACCTTTCTAAGAATTTGTCCATTTCTTCTAGGTTGTCCATTTTATTGGCATATTGTTGTTCATAGTAGTATCTTATGATCCTTTGTATTTCTGTGGTGTCAGTTGTAACTTCTCCTTTTTCATTTCTGATTTTATTAATTTGGGCCCTCTACCTTATTTTACTGATGAGTCTGGCTAAGTGTTTATCAGTCTTCTCAATGCCAAGAGCAGTAGTGGCATCTGAGAAAGTAACCATAGTGTAAATTGTTTCACGTCTTTGACAGATCGATCTGAACTGAAATCCCGCTGAAGAATAGACCAACTCCCATTACCAACACCCACCCTACCTGCTCCCCACTCAACATTTCCCCCATACACACATACATAGAAATGCACACAAACAACCAAAAATTAGAAAAGCAGAACCCAAGTCCCAGACGCAGGAGTCCTTTGTGTCAGTGGGTACAGAATTATCCAGATAAAGATGGAAACATGCACACAAAGAGCCAGGGAGCCCCATATAGAGGCCTCTTCAAGAAGAGAAAAAGTGAAAGAACACTGGTTAGGGCATCCTACATCATTGTTACCTCTTGGTGACAAAGTTCAGTGCCACAAAACAGGTCCCTGAAATAATTTTTTTCATTAGGCAAAGTATTACTTTACATCATTCTCAAGTTCCTAAAAGAGACATGCAAATATATTAACCCCAAACATTAGTGAGGTGGCCCAGATACATTCAACTGAAATTTAAATATTTAAGGATTGCCTTTGTATCTATAAGTACTATGCTGACTCCTCTTTTTTTGAAACTCACACTCTTCTCAATCTACCTGTCATTGGCCTGCTTCTGAAAAAAAAATACAGAGTTTAGAAATATTTCATTTTTATCCTAACTTTACTGTAAGAAAAACAACAGTCCAACCTTGATCATAAGTGGCAACTCACGCCCAATGTCAAAGAGAAATGAGAGCATGGTATAGGGATTGTGTCAATGGACCTTGGAACTCAGCTCCAGCCTCTCGGGGCCACATGGATATTACAGGTCCAGCAATACCAAATCTCTCCACTTTTCAAGACAGCCCAGAAATTTGTATTTATGCTTTAGTGTTGAAGATAAATTTTTTAAAGTTTTAAACACTCGGCAGAGGTAAACAAAACACATCTGATGGCCAGACTTGGCCTGCGTACTCCTGCTTGAACCTTTGTTAAACATCTACACTAAAACAACTTTGTGCATGTCTTTGTGTGGGAGTTCGCAGTTGTGGTGAGCAAATCAATGCCATAATGTCACGTGGAGTGGAGAAAAAGTAGAAAAGGGAAGAATGTTAAAATTTGTTCTACTACAGTTTGAGTTCACACTCTCCGTTGCTTCTTTTCATGAACCTCTAATTATAAATTAAATGGGATCTTTAGAACTCTTACAGTAACTTCTGTTTATGAAATCTACTCTGTGAATTCTATTAATTTATTAAATGTTATCTAAGATGGTTTTGGTGGTTTTAAACTTCTCAAAAACACCAGAAGGACATTCCCAGATCACTCCCATATACTCCAATTCTGGTGCCAAGCTTAACTGCTTATTTGGTAAAAAGGGCCCTGTGATGGCTAATTTTAATGTTCCTACTTGACCAGGCTGAGGGTTGCTCAGATAGCTGGTGAAATATTATTTCTTTTTTGTCTGTGAGTGTGTATCTGGAAGAGATTAGCATTTGAATCAAAAGATGGAATAGAGAAGATCACCTTCACTAATATGGGTAGGTAACCTCATGAGCCAATTCCTAAAACAAACAAACAACTAAATAAACAAATCTCCTATTGGTTCTGTTTCTCTGGAAACCCTGACTAATACACATTTTGGTATTTTGATGAGATTAGCATTTGAATTTGGTGCACTCAGTAAAGTAAATAGCCCTCCTCAATATGAGTGGACGTGATCCAATTCATTCAGGACCCGAACAGAACAAAAGGAGGGAGAAGCAGGAATACATCGCTTTTTTTCCTGCTTCATCCATTGAGCTGGGACATCTCATCTTATCTTCTGACCTTGGACTCTCATACCTACCATTGGCTCACCTGGTTCTCAGGCCTTCTGAACCAGACTGAATTTTGTCACTAGCTTTCCTGGGTCTCCAGCTTACAGAAGGTAGATCATGGGGTTTCTCAGCCTCCATAATCACATGAGCCAATTCCTCACAATAAATAAATAAGTAAACAAATAAATATTCTGTTGGTTCAGTTTCTCTGGAGGACCCTGACTAATACACTGATACAGGTCTTTTTCTGAACTAAAGTAAAAAGGTTGCTGATCAAACTAACTGTCTGGCCAACCCAGGAAGATTTCCTGTCTTCCAGCTTGCCTCATGTAGTAGATATCAAAATCTCATCTTCATCAATGTTTCCCTCCACCATACTATTTTTTTAAATCCTTAATTAATTTCTGTTTTAAAAGGACCATGTTTACAATTCTTCTGTATACAAATATATTTAAATGAAACCTGGCACTCAACCTATCTTTTTTTTACTTTTCAGTTGGTTCAATAGTTACCTATACTTGACTACTGAAAGAGTAATGCTAGCAAGAATAGCCATCCCAAATATCTGGCCAGCTGTTTAAAAAAAATTCAAAGTAGCTCAAATCAATGATCTTTAATGAGATTCACTAACTAGGATTTCTGACAGTTTACAAAGAATAAAAAGGTTTCTTTTCTTGATAATTACACTATGTCTGTATCATGGTGAAATGGGAGGGGTTTCAATGACTCAGTTTTGTAAAACATGAAAGGAAAAAAAAAAATACAAAGACAAGTGAGCACAAGGAAACTAAGTAAGACTTACAAACTTCCTTTATTTCAAAGAAGCAGAAGCACTGAGAAATGGAAGCTAAGGTCCATACTATCCAGAGAGGGCTTTCTCCTGCCTCTGATCTTCTAAGTCCGTGTGAGCGTTTTGATACTGATGAAATCATTTAATTTCCAGTGCACCCAGCTCTCAGTCATATGCTCTGAAACAGAAAGATCGAGGTGATATGAATAAGTCAAATATTAGTAAAATATTTTTTGAAGTACATGTTGGCTTTGGCAGGAACTTCATGGTTTCATGTAGCAGAATTATATTTCTTCATCAAGTTTGGATTAGTTGAAATCAAAATTAGTTTCTGTTACCTGAGCCACTGAAAATGGGGAGAGATGGATTAGAACATTCTTCTGGCTAAAATGATTGCAGCTGTACCAAGGGCAAGCCGCAAAGTGGAATCCCACACTCTTATAATCTGGAACTCAATTTAACACACATTCTGCAAAGAAATCCAACATTCATGACTAAGAGAACCCAACTCAAAAGCAGTAGCATCACTTTCCTTTATTCCCACCTAGTGAGGACAAACTGGAGAATGGCTAAGCTCCAAAACAGTGAGTTGTTAATCATCATGGTTTTCATGCCTCTTTTAGAGGAAATGAGATGTAATCCAACGCCTGCAGAGGTCTTTTCAAGAAATTGCTCATCTGTCTAATTAAGCTCTTCTTTCTTCATAGGTCTATGGATACAGTCAGCAGACATATAGCTTCCAGAAAACCTTTGTGCCCTTTTTCTGTTGCTCATTGGAAATTTCTGATGTAATGGACTCTCCTTAAAATGGAGATATTTGGAAATTAAAATCTCCATTTTAAGGTGATTCCATCACGTTGTATTAAGCACTGGCTAAACGTCATGGACACTTCATTAACAGGTGTCATTTCCTATAGGGAAGCACTTTTGAAAGAGTGCAAATTAGAAAGCCTAAGAGACTACACAGATGGTTTTATAGCTTGTCACTAGCATAGAGCATCTAACTGCTCACTGGAGCCAAGTTTATAAGTGCTCAGGCAAGAATGTTCCAGCTTGTTTATTTGTTTTTTTTCAGTAAAATAGTCATTGTACTTTGGCCTCTACCCCTTTCATAATACATCACAGAGGACCTACCCTCTGTCCTACCTGCCACCAGTTAACCTTGTTTCATTCCCTGTCCTTGCAAAGTTAGTACAACCCACTTCACTTCCACCGTAACCATTTACCATGTCTGTCCTTTCTAAGCCAGGTTCTCAATTTCTAACTTAATTAAAGAGCAAAGTGACAGACATTTATGGAGTCCTATGTGAGATCCTGGGCACATGAAACAAAGTAAGATGGGAGTTTTGCCCTCAAGAAGTTTGCAATTTAGCAGGAAGAAAAATACAGAATTAATAAAAAATTCCACATCCAACTATAATAGGAGCAAAAAGAAAAAAAAAAGTCATCTAAACAGCATGTCAAAGAAGCAAAAAGGAAGAGGCAAACAAGTCATCATTACTCTCCCTACCTATGAAAAATAATTTATCACTTTTAAGTGCTTTTATATTTTGCAAATAATACTATTCAAATATGTGGTCATACATATGTAGTTAAAGGTGAGTGGATAGCAAGTGTGTTCATCCTCTCCCACTGACCTATTATATCTAAGTACTTTAGAAAGGGAAAATTGATTCTTACTTATTAAGTTATACCAACACGGAATATAACAGATAAATGAGGTTAAAAGAAACAAAGAGCGCAGTATTGAAGTCTATTGAAGCTAATGAGCCTCCCCCACTTCCCTGCACCTCGAAAAGCACACTATAGCAATGATAGGACAGGCCTGGAACCTCAGTCTCATTCAGTTTTACCATCCCCTTGGCCCACCTTGAATCAAAACTACTCAAATTCTTAGATCTGTTGAAAGGCATCACAATAGAAATAATTATGGGCCTTCAAGCAGGTCTCTAGATTTGAGATTTAACATTCCAGTAGTTCTGGAATGCATTCATCTCTATTCATGCACACCAAAAGAGTTAGAAGAGGATTTAGTTCATCTCTGTGCAACCTGAGCCTGAAGGCTCCTAACATCTGCTGTATTTATAGGTTGAGAGCAGATCCAGGCAAGGTCAGTTCCACTCCATTCAACAATTATTTGAGCCCAGGGAGTCCTTATTATTTAAACATTCATTATACCCCATCCCGCAATTACATGGTTGCTTAGGGAAGCAAAGAAGCACCGTAACACAAACATATTCGTAAAGGGGCTGATTGACCTCTTGAAATGCTAGTCACCACTTATCCCACTCTACTTAACCCCTAGCTTGTATCTCCAACCATCATATCAATACCAACTCTGATGGCGTAGATGTTATAGACATTTAATCAAACAACGCAAATGCAATGCAATAGACTGCCAAGCAAAATGATAAACATTGCAAAAGTTGTAGGATTTCATAAGATTGATGAAAATTACATCGGAAAATTCTTGGATCACACACACCCACACAAAAGAATTGGCAATGGTGGATCTATTAAAAATTAATGAAGAGGAAATCAACAAGAATACTGATATGATAGGCAAGGTAAAAAAAAAAAAAAAAAGAACTATTTGCTAAAAAGGATTAAGAGAGGACTTTAGGAAAATTGGTAAAGCCATCACTTAAGACAAAAACTCCATTGAGATAACATTGCAAAAGGCATATATACATTAAGTGAAGATTTCAATATTGCTACCGTACAATTTTATTAGAAAAGTTAGGCTGAAAAGAATTATCAGTATTTCATTCATCTTTGTTTTCTTAATGTGCTAAATATAATTTAACTTAAATTTGTTTAAATGTAAGTAAGAATAAACAAATTATCACCATGAGATTTAATTTCCTTTTGAAGATACAGACCCAATTCATGTTTCTTTTAATTATGAAAAAAAAAATTTAAGTGTAAGTGGATTCATTTTCAGGAGCATTATATATATATATATATATATATATATATATATATATATATATATATTCATTCCTTGGATGTCCACTCCTTGGATAATGAAGACCCAGTCATTGTTCCAGCCATGATCTTTACCCTAAAGAAGCTTCTAAAATCCCGTGAGGCTGCATCACCTGTCAAGTCACAGATAAGCACTATAGCATCAACCTGTGCCGAGGGATTCATCTGAGTGTTGCACACACGTTCCCATGGTCAATTAACTTAGTGCCGATGGGAGGGCTTTGCTCCTTATTTTAACCTAAGCATTTTCTTTGATTAAAAGGAAGGACCTAGCACGCTAAATTCATTTTCCCGGGACTAATAAAAGAACATTCATCAAAGAAAAAGGTCTCCAAGTGTTCAATTCTAGGTTATTTACCTTAGGTGCCTAACGATGCTTAGTTGAAGAGGTCAGGAGCGATGCTATGAAGCACATATAAAGATTGGCAGATCCTGTCCTGAGAGAAAATATAGCCTCCTCCACCCCAAATGCCCTGGTCCTCTGACCATGGCAAATTTGCTGGAGCTCTATTGGAAAAGCACTGCTCTCTCTCTACCATAAGCTACAAAGCCCTCAATGGGAAACAATTTTATAACATCCCTCTCCTTCTGAGGAGGTAACCTTGTACAATATAAGAAGCCCAGATGTTTTGGGGTCAGACAAGCTGAACTTTAAATTCCACATTTGTATATACGAGCTGTATAATATGGACAAGTTTCCTATCTTGTCAAAGCCTCAGTTTCAACCTCTCTGCTATAAAAGTAATAAAATCTACTTCATGGAAGCAGTTGCCAAGAGACTGCAAATGACACAATGATGCTGGATGCCCAGTTATGCTTTATAGTAGTCACACTTTCAAAAAAATGTTGGTTCCCACCACTTCCCGCATGACAAGGAAGATCTCGGGGAAGCATAACCCCGCTGGCACCTGGTGGGAGATGAGGAACTGAAAGGCGATAGAGGGCGTGTAAGAGGAAATGGAGAGGGTGACACAGACCAACTTCACCAGCACCACCCCAACTCTTCCCACCTCACCCCGGCCTGGTCCTAATCTCACGTGGAAATGAGGGATAAGATACCTGTGTGTCAGACAGAAAGTACAAATTCAGTGCATCTGACTCAGCAACTGGGCCAAGCTGCCCAGAGCAGGTAATAAATATAATCACCCTGATCTAATTCAGAGGCCTCAGGGTTCAGTCACTCCCAGCTGAGAGGTTTTCCTGTCATTGGAAGGAAACCCACTCTGGCCAACATGTGACAGTTGCTAATCGTTTTCTAATCTTAGTGTCAAACATGATCTTTTCATGAATGTGGTTTTCTTGGTTTGGTTTTGTTTTTTAAGATAGCTTATGAAAGGAGGTCTCTTCTAGCCCTTGGAAAAATAGAGATATTCAACAAAAACTGGTGCATGTTAATCTTCATCTTCAAGGTCTGAACACTTTCATCTATAATGAGTCAACAAATATTCATTAAGCCCTGAGAATATTTGCTGTGTCAGGCATTGTGAGTGATGGAGAAGGGGTGAAAGGTGTGGATTTCACTCTCAAGGAACTTGCAACCGGCTAAGGCACACGAGACCTACCCCCACCCCAACCCCCATGAAATAACTGGCCAATGGGACAAAACAAAAATATCTATCCTCAAGTGACAGTATACGAGAGTGTCTCCTGCCCCAGAGAGCTGTCATGAAGCTCAAATACAGTGACGCACAAAAGCTCCTATCAGGAACATGTGTGTTTAACAAATTAATTTTTCCCTACTCCTAGAAGAAAATCTAGGAGAGAATAATGTCAAAGCCAAGGCAGCAGGGGGTCACAAGGAGGAGGTTATCAACAGCAAATGCTGCTGAGAGATTTTGACAAAAAGGAAGTCACAACTGACCGTTTAGAGAACTGTTTTTAGAGTGTGATGAAGATCAAAGTCAGTTAATTGCAAACAGTTAGGAAATGAAGGCATATCTCAAAAGTGTAGCCAACAGGCATAAACTACACCTTTGAGAGGCTTGAGTGGGAAAAGGAAGAGAGAAAAACCATAAGATCTAGTGATGGGCATTCTGTTTCTTTTTTACAACACAAAGCTCTGTTTAAAAGGTTTCTCTGCAAAAAGGGAAAAAACTAAAAGATTCTAGAATCTTCCCCAGCTCTAATATGAAGCCAACAAGACAACCACGTGGTCTTGTGCCTCCAAAGAACTCAGAGTAGGTAGAATCAATTTCTTTTTTTTTTCTTTTTAATCAAAACATTCTAAAATAAACATAAAACAACTTTTCCAAATTTTTTCCAAAAATTAAATAATCTTGTTTGTTTCATCAGCATTCTACAAAGCAAAGCAAAAGAAGGTAAAGGTTGGGAATTCCCCGGTGGTCCAGTGGTTAGGACTCCACACTTTCACTGCCGAGGTCCCTGGTTCAAGCCCTAATCGGGGAACTAAGATCCCACAAGCTGCGTGGCCAAAAAAAAAAAAAAAAAAGATAGAGGTTAATTAGCTTTAACTGCAAGAAAGTTAAAGAACTTTTGCCTAGGATCTTGCTAATCTCTGTTAAAGTGATTAAGAATTCGTGTATACTTTAAGTCAGTAAACATTGACGTATTATACTGGCTTTTTATATCACTGAGTAAATGTTATAGGAAATATAAGGATGCTCATGCCAAGCCTTTCTCCCTCTGGAGACTTCAACTCAATAGAGACAACAGAAAAGGTATAAGTAACTTGTGTAAAAAGGACGCTGTGACCAATTTAATAAAGGGCTAAAGCTATTAGGAGGAAAAAAGAGAGAAAGGTGAAAGTTGGACTGGGAGAGCTGAGTTTCCTTGGTAGAAAAATGAATTTAAGTTGGATTTTAAAGAAAGCATAGGAATTTGAAGGCAGATATGACAAGGACAAAGAAGGGGGAGGAGGGTGTACAGTTCCACTGGAATCCAGGCAGGAAGAAGGAGTGAACAAAACCAAGGACAGTCATAAACAAAAGACCATCCATAACAGCCTAAAGAGACAGGAGAAATATCCACTGTACCAGAAGGGACTCGACTAAATCCAAGCCTCTAGAAGATCCATCCCTCCAGGCCTTTCTGTCCAATTCATTATTGTGTTATTACTCATGGCACTATTTCCTAACTTCAATATTTCAGCTCCAGGGTCTATTTTTTTTTCCCATTGTATTCACACAGCAGAAAGAGGAAATAACTCATCCAGCGGTGGGGATTTCTTAGTAGGGTTTTGAAGAGAGATGCTGAGGGTGGCTGACTCTGCGAAAATGTTTCCTTTTTCTCTTGCTGTTTGTCAGATATTACTGTTGGGCAACGCTGGTGAGTGTCACCAACATGCAATCTCATCTGATTTATCTTCCTTTACTCGCTCAAACTCAGCCCTTTGCCTCTTTTTTTTTTTTTTTCCAGCTCATTTAGAGTTTCACAACCTCTTACCTTTAATTGCCGAGTAAGTGCACAACATTGTGTTATCTGGCATCAGATATGACAATCTCCAAGAAAAATGACTCACAGTCACAGAGATGGCCGTGGCTACCTATTATGCCTTAATATTTTGCTTTGCCATTATTCCTTTTTAAAAGTTCACTTCTATTTTGCTCACAGATTCACTTTCAAAACAATAAATTTTCGTAGCTGTCTTTTCCTCCAAGTCCCTCCCTTTTGAAATGTGCGTGACTGAAGTAAACCGTATGTGCTCCACAGACCTCCTAGTGTCAGTCTCCCCAGAGACCCATAAAAAAATTTCACACCAGTAAACTGTTGATGTGAGTACAGGCAATGGAATATTTGGGTCCAATGGAATCGAAAAACGGGCTTTCAATCACAGAGACAGAGGAAATTAAATTCATTTGCAGGTCAAAAGCTTTTACAAGTGTCCTAGAGGTAGGGTCACCATGGTTACTGGCTCCACCCAGCTGACACAATCATGGAGTCTTTACAGTTTATCCCCAAGTCGACCTAACTTTCCTTGGATCAGCCAAGAAAACTTCGTTTCCTCCTTTCCCAATTTCTCTCCTCTGCCTCCATCTCAACAGGAAGAAAAATAGTTTGGGTTTTGACAGAGGTTTCTGGAGCAGAATTCCAGATCCAACTGTTAAATAAATATATACAGTTTGAGCCTAATGAAAGAGATGACGGTGCTACAATGGCTAACTAAGGCAGGTAAGGAAGAGCAGGTAGTGTGTTGATGCTTTCAACAGTCTGTAGCTTTTATAGACCCTGCCACTCCACACCTGTGCCTGGACTCATAAACTTGGGGGCAACAAGCATTTTTAAAGCATTCAGTTAAACTAGGAAGGACTGTAAATGCATGAAAAAGTTTCTAGGACCTGCCTCATGTCCCTGAATACAAGCTCTACTCTACCTATTATCTTTTTATATAAATATCTTCTCCTGCCCACAAATCCTGAAAGGGTCAAATCCTGGGAAGTCACTTGTTGTCTCTGTCAACACACAAAGGAAGCACCTGCTATAAGATGTTTCCTGCCCGCCCCACGCAATCTTTGCTTCCAAGTTTGCTGCTATATGCACAAAGCCTTCAATAGCACCTGAAGCTTAGTAAGAATTCACTAAATATTTGCTGAATATTGAATGCATTAACAAATCAAAAGGTCTCATTGTTGGTAAAGTGTCCTCTTAACTGACTACCTTGCTACAAATCAGTCTTGCTGTTACCACCAGTCTCTATACTTTGAATCTTTGCCATTTGTTTCCTTTTAGATTCCCGCCTATTTCCAGCCTTTGGAGTGTTAGCCTGGATTTGGCCCAGAGGCATCAACCAGACCAGCAATTTTTATGGTTGTCTTGGGATTAGACCATTCATTACCATGGCTTCAACACTTCACTACCTGGCTTGTCTTGGCTTTCACAGTCCTAAATTCCAGAGCTACATTGATAGAAATCCATACATAACACAATGATTTAAATGAGTGAAAATGTGGAGGGTTACTAGATGTAATAGCCAGCCTCCAAGATGTTTCCCAGTGTCCTCTGCCCTTAGAGCTTGCTTCTAACAAATTGAACACTGTAGAAGTGATATATCGCTTTCAAGATTTAGTTATAAAAGACTGCTGATTCCATCCTGTGATTCCTCTCTCTCTCTGTGTCACTCTCTCTCTCTCTCTCTGTCTCTCTGTTTCTCTCTCATTGTTGGATCACCTGGGGTGATCTAGGGTAAGCCAGCTTTAGGTGGATCAGTCCCATGAAGAAGCCCATGTGGCAAAGAACTGAAGCCTCCAAACCAACAGGCACTGAGGAACTGAAGCCTGCCAGCAACCACCTTGGGCAAGCTCAGAAGTGGATTATGAAGATGACTGCAGTCCTGGCCAACAGCTTGACTGCAATCTTTTGAGAGAACCTGAGCTGGAATCACCCAGCTAAGGCAGCCCAGATCTCTGAACCACAGTGTATACTGTGAAATAATAAATGTTTGCTGTTTTAAGCTGCCAGATTTTGAGGTTATCTCTTACAAAGAACAGATAACTAATCCATTGAACGAGGGTCAGTAAACACTTTCTTGAAGGGCCAGATAGAAAGCATTTGGGGATGTGCAGGCTATACAGTGTCTACTGCATTCCTCAGTACTGCCATTGTAGCCCAAAAGGAGTTAGAGACAATGTGTAAATGAATGCACAGCACTATACTCCTATAAAACTTAATTTACAAAAACAGTCAGCCAGCTTGTAGGCTATAATGTGCCAACCCCTGCAATAAACCAATGTATTTTCAGTCTTTCTGATTTCTAATGTCTCATTGTCCTGCAGCTACCCTATCAAGAGACAAGCATGGCCAATTTACAGTTTCTTCTGTGGTGTGAAGGGAATACCCTTCCCCAGTATTACTTTTTAATTACTCTGAAAAAGTGATGTTAGTACCATTGGGAGAGGAAAGGAAGATGTAGGGAAAGTTCCTTCCAGAGTTGAGAAGAAATAAAAATCCAGACCTTTTTGTCCAAGGAGAGTTTAGAAGGAGAATAAAGAGAGGTAGTGTGAGGAGATTAGATGACCAGGTTCCACAACCCGTAGCCAAACACTGTGCACAGAGATGGGGGAAAATGCTTTCGATACATCCAGATAAGCACAAGAATCCCTAGAACTTCAGAACTGGTCGCCCAATTGCCTGGAGTGCTCAAAGCCTTTAGTAGAAACCTTGAGCCATTTGGACCAAAATGGCCCAAGACTGATAGCACAACATTGGTTAAAAGAGGCTGAAATATGGTTTATAGCCTCCCATGGATTGGGCACAGCATACAGAAGATACAAAAGTTCTCACATAGCCACCCAGAAGTTGCAGAACTGCTAAGAGGACCACTTGGTCAGCAGAGTCCAGGGCTGATGAAGGATGAGATCTCAATGACTAGAGGCAATGGCAGTGTCTAGGGTAGACAGCAAGGGAAGAGACTAGATTTTTACTTCTTTTTCCTCCCTGGAAAGGATTGTCTCTGCATTTTATTTTTCTTTTCCCCAGGTCACCATTCTCACAGGGCATGCCCAAAGCTTGGCAGGACTGCTACAACGCCAGCACATTCAGCAAAGGTCAACAAGCAAGGATTAGTGGCAATAGATCCATAATGAGAGGTTTCTCCTGGAGAAGCCACCTCTCCCCAATTCCCAGGAAGATACATGAGCCCCTCTCTACCCCACTGGCCTATGGGTCACCTTGGAAAGAGCAGAGAAAGGGAGAGGAAATCTGGAAGAGCAAACATTTACCCAAAAGAGACTAAGTGACCTCAATATACAACTGTTTAAATCAGAAGGGGTTGAGATACTTTTACTTGATAAGTTTACATTGTTTTCCCTGTCATCCAAAGGGATGGGGCTTCCTGAGAAAGTTTATCTCAGCTATTATGTGACTTTTCTATTGCTGCCATAACAAATTACATGGAGGCTTGAAACAACACAAATTTGTTATCTTGTATTTCCGTGGGTGAGAAATCCATCATGGTTCTCACTGGGTTAAAATCAAGGTGTCAGAGGCTATTTCCTTTCTGGAGGCTCTGAGGGAGAATTTCTTTCCTTTCACTATCCAGTTTCTAGAAATGGCTTTTGCATTCCATGGCTCCTGGCTGCCTTTTCCCATCTTCAAAGCCAGCAATGTAGAATCTCCTTGACCATGTGTCCATTGTCAAATCTAATCCAATCTGGAAAAGTTCTCCACTTTTAAGGATTCGTATGATTAAACTGGACCCTACCACATAAGTCAACCTATGCAAAGGTTCCGTCTAGACATCTTTGGGACAGCAGAGCAATATTCTGTCTGCCACAGCCATGAAAAATAAAGGTACTGCATTCCACTTCAATCTGTGCGATCAGTAAATTTGGGACCCTACTGATAAAAGTAACCAATATTTAAGTATAATTTATATTCTGCACATATTATCACTTACAGACCTTCCAAACACCACATATTTTACATGAATAGTTAATTCCTTAGACTTCTCAACTAACTTTGAATTAAAAATTCTGAAAAAAAATGCATCAACTGTATCTACTAGAGGCAGCAACCTCACTCAAAAAATTCAAGAACTCTCGTAAACACTCACCAAACCAAAAACACTTTTCCTTGTAGAATTCCAAACAGAAAGGTATGATCCCTGTGTAACCAATAAGAGATAGACAAGACTCTTCTGTGAAAGTCTTTTTTTTTTTTTTTAATTTATTATTTATTTATTTGTTCATTTTTGGCTGTGTTGCGTCTTCGTTGCTGCGCACGGGCTTTCTCTAGTTGCGGCGAGCGGGGGCTACTCTTCGTTGCAGTGCACGGGCTTCTCATTGCGGTGGCTTCTCTTGTTGCGGAGCAAGGGCTCTAGGCGTGCGGGCTTCAGTAGTTGTGGCACACGGCCTCAGTAGTTGTGGCTCACAGGCTCTAGAGCGCAGGCTCAGTAGTTGTGACGCACGGGCTTAGTTGCTCCACGGCATGTGGGATCTTCCCGGACCAGGGCTCGAACCCGTGTCCCCTGCACTGGCAGGCGGATTCTTAACCACCACGCCACCAGGGAAGTCCCTGTGAAAGAATCTTAAAAGCTCCCTGAAATACTGATTTTCTTCAATTAAAACCTAACAAACCAGTATGATTCATCATTAAATTGAGCAGCCTAATTGGTTACTGAATGACACCAACCACATAAATCATGTAGGAGACTCCTACCAGAATAATACTTACTGTTAAGAATAACACTATAAATTATGTGCACTCTAAATGCACTAATAATACCAGTATTATTAACATTAATATGTGCATAGGTCTTGAGAGTTTTGTGCTTTGTTTTGCTGGAGTACTTGTTTTTTGTTTGGGGGGGCTCTTTTTTTTAGTTTTCAAATGAAGACTATTCTCTAAATTGAAGCTATACTATGAGAATCATTATTGTTATTCTTTTTAACTATCTGTTATTACTAGAATTTTTAGAAAAGATGCTCAGTAATCAATTACAATTCAAAGAAAACACATCCATGTTGTATATGATTGCCTTATCTCAAATAAGTTTTTATTTTATTTTATTTTTTTTTTTTATTTTTTTTTTTTTTAGCCGCTCCGCGGCACGTGGGATCTTCCCGGACCAGGGCACGAACCCGTGTCCCCTGCATCGGCAGGCGGACTCTCAACCACTGCGCAACCAGGGAAGCCCTAAGTTTTTAAATATAGGGTTTACCAGAAGTTAGACCAGTTCCACAAAACAATGTTCCAGATATAGAAACAGAAATGACCATATCTGGCAGTGAACATGTCTAGGAATTCTTCTGGAGAAATTAAATGTCTGGGGTTTACAATAGTTGTGGTTATCATTGATGTCAGGTACATCGATAGAGTTGCACTTTTTGAGGTCTTACAGCCACTGAAAACAAGCCCATCTTTTAAATTATAAAATATTTAGCATAATGCAGTTGCATGAAGGCCTCGGTTTCATGCCTTTCTGAGCACTAAAAGGAATTCTCTTCAGTCTTCCTCCAAAGCTTTCTTTCCAGGCAAGGTTTCATCCATTCTACAGAAACTACTCATTCTATAGAAACTTTCCTCCGATGGAGGGAAAGGGCTAACACATTACACTTCTTAATTCTTACCCACATTTCAGCAACTTTTCATCTTCTCTTTGTCTGGTCACCTAAAGACATACAGAAAACAACACAATCTGGTCATTTGACAAAACTAGCCACCTACAATGAATGAGTGTGTGGACTTTTATCATATAAAAAATGTCTTTAAGTAGCTAAACTAAGCATGGACACAATAAAAGAGGAAGATTATAAAGGAATATACAAAACGTAAAATTAAACGTTGTGGAAATGTCAAGGAAGGAGAGATGGTCCAACTGGGTAGCTATAGGAAAGTTTAATGCAAGGATGTGGCACTTGACCTGAGCCATGAACAGTCAGGAGGCTGTGATGATTGAGGGGAAGGGTATACCAGTCATCAAAATTAGCAATATGAATTCTCAGTTTTGCAGATAATCAGAAGCAACACACCTGCCCCTATTTGTAGCAAAGTTAGCAGTTACAGATCTTAATGACCACGTGGAGTAATGGGAAGAGCACAAGGTTTGGACATAAAAAGACAAGGGGACTGAGGAGTGAGGTCCAGTCACAACATGGTCACTTACAATTTTATTACCTTAGAGATATCACTTAACGTTCCTGAGCTTCACTTTAACATTCTATAAACATCCAGAGCAAGAAAAACAAGTTGGCAGTGTTGTTTGTATTTGTAAGCAAGAAGCATATCTCCTGAAAGAATGTTACATTTGAATTAAATGTTAATTATAAAGTTTCTCCATAGCAAAGATACCACAGACCTAAATAGTTCCTTATATGTAGATAAATTTCTCCTTCTAAGATTACTCTGCATTTAACTTCTAAATTCTCTTCCTAAAATTAACTCTGGGATCTGGAGACTAGAATAATAGAAATCTCACATGACATTTTTCCAGGAGCAAGCTACTGAAAAACTGCTAAATATAGAATATGCAAAGAGGAGGAATATGGAAAATTATGGACATATAGGAAATTACAGCCATAAAATTTCAATGTCACATTGCAAAATGCCAGATGCTGGAATTTCCTATAAAGCTTAATTGTATTTGTTTCAAGGAGAAATACTTTGGAAGGCTGGATTTTAGAAGTTCCTCATATTTTAGCCTACTATTTCCAATTATGCTGGAACTTCACTATCCGTCCTGGATACACTGAAGATGTATCATTATCTAAACAATCATTTCCATTTCACAGAAATCCCAGGACTGTTTCTTCTAACAATTGAGTCATAACAGTGCTGTTCCCATGGTTACCAAGAGTTCCAATTTCAGTTCCTCAATATGCATTTTATCATGTAAGATTGTACAATCCTTCAGAATAGGCCATACTTAGTTCCACATGCTCTATTATTTTCTCCAAGTTTCTCACACCCAATCCCCATTTAAGCTTCCTGTTTTGCTCATTTTTTGACTAGATAAAGTTTATGTATCCAACCTATATGGCGATCATCTTTCTAACCGATAAATTCAAAGCAATGGAGTGAAGTTAAGGGATGGGAATTGGGAGAAGATTAGAAAAATCTGCTTCTCATCACTCTCCATGGCCCTAGATTTTAGCACCGTAATTATGATGGTAAGGGAAAGAGCAACATAAGTCACAAACTACAGTGTCCTCAGTGATTCTGTGATTCCATTTTATCTGTTCGAATTTCTCAACCGCAAAGGAATTTAATGCTCACAGCTCTGAAAGGTACTTTCTCTGGAGACTGGGGTCTTACACCAGAGTCCATAGAATGGGCTTCAGAGGTGCTCATCAAGTGCCTGAAATTACGGGGGTGGGGCACAGGCACATATCACTTCACGTGGCTGAAGGAATTCACTTTAATGAGAAGGTCCGTAGCCTTTTAGTCAGGTTCTCAGAAACATATGTACAGCAAAGATGTTTAAAGAACACTCCTCTTGGACAAGATCTCTGTTTTAGGAAAGAGCTCTGAAGGGACAAGTTGTTAATAAAAATAATTGTGGCAAAATAATCTTCAGTCATTGAGAGGTTTTAAAATTTGATGTAAAATTTTTGGAAAACCAATATGGAAATGTGTACCAGGACCCATAAAGGTGTTCTTCATCTTCGATTCAGTTATTGCACTGCAAGGAATGTATTTTTTAGGAAAAAAATCAAAAAAGGCAAAAAAGATAAAGAAAGGTTTATTCTGATATTATGAATGACAGGAAAAATTAGAATCCAACATAGACTGATTGAATAAATAATGTGACATCAACAAAATGAAACATTACAAAGCCATAACTACAAATATCCTATAGGAAAATATAAAATATTTATGATAAAATATTAAATGAAATCACAAAGAAAATATAAGTATGTATAATATGAATAAAATTATGACAATATATACAATTTTCACATTAGTTGTACTAAAGTAATGGAATTTTGTGTGATTTTGCTATTTTAAAATCCTCCCAAATTTTAATATCCTATTAAGTAAATGTTGAATTAAAAATAAAACAGACTTCTGTTTAAACATGGCAATTTGAACATATATCTTGATCTGCATTCCTTTCCCACACTTGACAAAAATGACACTGAAGATATGAAAAAAATATATAAATCTACAAGGAAAATGAGAACAGAGAAGGAACTGACAGCATCAAAATTTTGAAATCTATAAAGCCAACATATGAGGATGTCTAACTTATTAAAAAGGGGAGGGCTTCCCTGGTGGTGCAGTGGTTGAGAGTCCGCCTGCCGATGC
>NC_041219.1:23387391-23394382 GCF_002837175.3 Physeter macrocephalus
ACCCGCAAAAAAAAAAAAAAAAAAAAAAGGGGGGGGGGGAGAAAGTTAAACATACACCAACAATGTAGTAAGATTAGGAATAAGGTTATTTACATAAAAGAACCCGGGAATGTTTCAAAATTGAAGACATCTTTTACCTCTAAAAGAGAGGAAAAGATGTAGCTAACATTCGTATTTGAAAGCAACGCTGGGATCAAAAGCCAAAAACGATTAGACCCACTCCTTGCCCAGATTCAACTCTCCCAGCCTACTCAGCCAGAGAACTTTCTCTTCCTCACCCAACAAAAAAGTGTTCTTTGGAGGGATTGAAACAGGAGGATCTTATATTGTGAACAGCTGAAGTCAAAGGTGATGTACTGAAAATAAAACGTTGGAGTCACAACAGACATGCTGAATAGTGAGATCCCTCCCTTTTTCCTCACTCAGCTCCCAGAATACACCAGCAGCCAGGCAAGATCCCTGGGAAGGAAATTTCAAGATCACCAGCCTGTGAGAAAAGATCTACAGATACTGATGGTTGTGGATCCCCAAGTGAAACATCCCAATCCAATCATGCTGGAATAAAGCCCATTGGCGTGCCCAGACAGCCTTTTAGTGCATCAAATTTAAGTATGAGTGGACACCCAGAGGACACAAGACATTTGAGGAAAACCTCGAACAAGAGGGACAACAATTAAACAGTGAAAGAAACTGGGAGGAATAAGACAGGGTAGAAACAAAAACGTTCCTCTCCAAATAAATTAATATTCCCAGAGAGAGATAAGAGAAGATAATCCAGCTATGGAACAAAAGCCAAGATGTTTTGTTTGTTTTTTGTTTTGTTTTGTTTTTTGTTTTTTTGCAGGCCTCTCACTGTTGTGGCCTCTCCCATTGCGGAGCACAGGCTCCAGACGCGCAGGCTCAGCGGCCATGGCTCACGGGCCCAGCCGCTTTGCGGCATGTGGCATCTTCCCGGATCGGGGCACGAACCCGTGTGCCCTGCATCGGCAGGCGGACTCTCAACCACTGCGCCTCGCCACCAGGGAAGCCCCAAGATGTTATTTTTAACAGAACATTAAGAATACAAGAAAGAGTTCTTGAAATTAAAAATGTGGTATCAGAAATTTAAAATGCAATAGGAAGATGGAGAGTAAAGTGGAGATCACAATCTACAAAGTAAAACAGAAGACAAAGTTAAAAAACAAAGAAAAACAAGCCAGAATGTCCAACATTTAACCAACAGAAGTTCTAGATAAAAAGAATAGAAAAAACAAAGAGCAAGATTTTGTCAAAGAAATAATTCAAGAAAAGTTTCCAAGAACTGAACTTGAAAGTGCCCACCAGATTCCTAATATAATGAATGAAGAAAATTACACATCAAGGTGTAAGATCATGAACTTTCAAAATACCAAGAATGGAAATATCTTAGATCTTCTCAGATCAGAAAGAAAAGTAAATCAGAAGCCAAGAATCAAAATTACATCACACTTCATTTTCCAATGGCAGTCCCAGTGGTGAAATAATGCTTTGAAAATTCTAAGGAAAATGACATCCAGTATTAAAGTGTGTATCCAGACAAATTTTCCCTCAAGAATGGGAATAGACTAAAAATATTTTGGACAGGAAAAGCCTCAAAAAATGTGCTCCCATGCTCCTTTTCTCTGGAACTAGTAGAGAGGGTAAACCAAGAAAGAGGAACCAGGAGATGGGAACCAGAAAACAGAGTCTCTAACACAGGAGAGAGTTGAAGGGAATTTCCATCATGATGATGAAGGGAGATCCCAAAGAAACAACAGTGTAGTTAGACTAGAGAACATCAAGTCTACACCTCCAGGAGGGATAACTCCAATACTTTTTCTTTTAACTGCAGTATAGTTGATTTACTATATTGTGTTAGTTTCAGGTGTACAGCAAAGTGACAATTTAAGAAATTATTTTATATGTTTGAGTGCATCAGAGGAGATTCTGGCAAAAAGTTTGGAGTTGAGCTATGATATAGGTACTTAGAATATTAAACAAAAGAAAAAGAGCTAGATAAGGTTACTCCAAGAAAAATAAAATTTATATAGGAAAGGAAATGAAATTAGAGTATACTATATAGTTCATCTACGAATAAAGTCTATATAGTTATATATACTGAATTTTGATTAATTAAACAGAATGATAAGATTATATCTGGAAAATAGGGAAGCACAAGTGTTTCAGTGAAGAGGCGGGAGAGGCACATATTACAAAATTAAATCCTTGGCTTCAGAGTAAGAAATTAATAGATAGTATCTAATATAGAAAAAAAAATGTCAGTGTAGGCGTGTTATTTAGAAATGTGGGAAGCAACGCTAGAAGAAACAAGTAGAAGAATTTAAAATAGAAATAAAAATTGAGGACCGAGAAGAGTTGGGAAAGTGAATGCTCTTTTTAAAAGTAAGTTTTATTAACTGTTTGCTTTTAAATCTATTTTCATGTATAACTTGCACGGAATGAAAAAATAAAGTTAAAAGAAGAAAACAATTGTGAAAAAGTAAATCTGAGTACTTTCCTAGACTCAGTTTTATAAAAGTTGAATACTCTAGCTGACATTCAAATTGCAGCTTCCATTAATACTATAAGATGAAACCAGAAAAAAAAGAGAGGATAAAATGATTAAAAAAAAAAAAAGACTCAAAAGGAATGTTCTGGGACTAAAGAACATTGATATTTTGATTAAAAGGTACTACTAAGTGCCTTGGACATGAAGAAAAAACACTCCAACTTAGACTCAGCATTATAAAATTTTAGAACATAAAGAAAAATCCTAAAAGTTTCTAGACAGAGAAAAATACAAATGGAACTAGGACTGGTATCAGATTTCACATAATCAACTCTGACTTTATTTCCTTCATTCTGTTCTCCTTAGATCGGGTTTGATTTTCCTCCTAACATTGATATAAATGTTAACTTTTATTTTTCTATTTAAATAGTGAAAACATTGCAAAGTTATACATATAAATCTATTAAAAAGCCAACAGTTAATAAGAGACTTTAAAACACAGCAGTCACAATAGAAAAAAATGGCTTTAATGTTAGGGAAAACAATTTTAAGCCTATATAGTTCTATATCTAGCCAAATTAGTAGTCGAATATAATGGAGAATAAATGCATTTCAGATATACAAAGACTCAGAATGTTTATTTCCTACACATCGTCTCTTAGGAACTTACTTAAGGATGTTTTCCAGGAAAACAAGGGAGGAAACAAAGAAAAGAGAACTTCAAGCCAAGAAATGGGGGATCCATGCCCCTGCCAAAAAAAAAAACAGTCCCTGGATGAAAACTCCAGAAGTTCAAAGGAGCAATCAGCCCAGATTAAACATAGAGAAGACACCCAGGAAAAATAAGAGCGTCTTAAAGTTGGCACTTTCCTTAGTAAGCTGAAAGACCTGAAGGATTTAATAAAGAGAGACAATGTAAATTAAAAACTAAGAAGAGAAAAAAAAAAAAAACTCTATTTAAGAATGGATATTAGCATACCTTTCAATATGCTATGAATAGTTTTTAAAACTATAAAAATGTAAGTAGCATTTATTTATTTAGACAACCTATATACAGGAAGTGCCGACCTGCAAGAAGCTGAGGGGTCAGCAGACATTTAATCCTGTCCAAAACGTCCATAAGATACTTGGTCCGTAATATATTTGGTCCACAATACATTTGATCCACACCAAAATGTCCCTGAAATTTAGTCTTGTCCAAAGCATCCATGAGCATATTTGGTCCATGCCAAATAGTTTTGGACAAAACCAAATATCAAGGACTTTTTGGCATGGACCAAATGTCTTATGGACAATTTGAACAGGATCAAATGTCTGAAAGGGAAGCAGAGGCCTGAGGCTAAGTTAAAAACAGCCAGTTGAAGGGCCTTGCCTAAATCAACAGAAATGGAGTTGAGTTTCCCAGCAGCAGGTCACTGAAGAAACCAATCAAAGAGTCTCACAAGAGAAATATTATTTCTAAAATACTTTTCATATATTTCTCTTAGCTTTTTTTATGTGCCAAGCACTGTTCTGAACATATTACCTATATGCATTAATTTAATCTTCACAACAACCCAGTGGGAGAGTCTATTATTATCCCCACATTATAGATTATAAAACTAAAGCACAGAGGGGTTAAATAACTTGGCCAAGGACGTACAGTTAGCAACTAGTATAGCTGTGATTTGAATCCAAGGACTGGTGCCATGTTCTTGCCTTTTAATGATCACACTAAAGTGTCCCCCTTTAAAAGTAGACAATTGTTTATCGACCATACAAAGGCCTCACTGCCAGGTTAGAACTATCCCAGCCACCAAAATTCTTGTGAAGTTCCACTTACTTTCTATACTTTTTCCATACAATGAAAACAGACCTAGGATAGCCTTCTAGAAAATGAAAGTGGTCCAGATGCCCAATCAGCCCCAGCTAATAGCCAACCATCTGACAGAGGTGAGCACATTTAACAGAGACCCGAATAATTATCCATATTAAATGACTGGCCCATGAACTCATGAGTTAAATAAATGCTTATTGTTTCAAGCCACTGATTAGGTAACTCATAGCAATAGATAATTGATACTCTCAAGATTTCCTTCTATAGTTGTCAAGGAAGTAATCAAGGACTCAGTTAATGAGTGGGAGTGATAGTAGAGAGGAGGTGTCCAGACAGTGGCCACCAATGGTACCTAGGAGCCAGAGCTCTGCCTTCATGGTAGATATAGGATCCATAGACTGGCCAAAAAGCCACATGGGCAGGGAGGGCTGCCCCAAGGAAGAAAGCCTCGTGCTCTACTGTGCGTTTTAGACTGGATCATCCATGAGGGTATTCAGCATGTGCTTTTATCCGGACTTATCAGATGACCAGTTAAATAATCAGTCTCCAATTCAGTGCTTACAGGCAAGAATTTAAATTGTATTCTAAATATCAAATAGTCTGGCAATATTTGCCTTAGATGATGCTCATGGAGGGCTAAGTAAATTGCTACAGATAGCCTATTTGGAAAAAATGTGGTGATATATCGAGAACCACAAACAATCATAGCTGTTGACCTAGGAACCCCAATTCTGAGAATTTATTCTAGGAAATAAAATGTAAAGGCATTTTAATTTTTTTAACCATATGCATGTTCAAACCCTCAAACTACAAGCATTCTCATTTCCTGTTAGCTGATAATAAACACACCTGTAGTGAGAGAACAAGGCAACTTCTAATGTCAACTTTTAATATTGTATCATCTTTCAGTCCTTCGCTTCAGTGAGTGGAAGCCCCATTTCCCACGATCTGCCTCCCTCTTTCTTGTTTTATCCTTAAACCACCCTCCAAAGTCTCCCTATACATCCCACAGTCCCTACTCCATGCTGGTCTCATTCTACGAGGTCAAGCCCATGAAGCCCTTTGCTTCAAGCTTCTTTATGGGAGAAAAGAAGTGAACCTTGTGGTAGCCCTCCAAAGGAGCAGACTTAGGACTTCAGAATGAAGCATCTACAAGAAAACCAAACTGATTCCATGCTAAATAATCATTCCACATAACATAATGATGATGATTTATTAAAAGCTATCTTTCCCATTGTAGGTAAGAAAAAAGAGCGTTAGGAATACATATAATTGGATTTTTTTGCAATATTGTTGATATTAAAATTTTGTGAATAAATTAATTCCCCACCCATAAGGAAATTTTAAATAAATTCTAAATGATTGTTCCTTCCCGTTAGGTTTACACATGGCTGGCTCCTTCTCATCATTCTTTAGAAAGACCTTCAGAGGTTACCACCCACCACTGTCCTCCAACAGTTTCTCATAATCCCATTTCTATGTTTTATTTTTATCATAGCTCCAATCACCATTTAAATATATCTTTTAAGAATTTGTCTCTATGTTTATCATCTGTCTTCTCCCATCAAAATGTAGCCTCCATGAGGTCAAGGACCTTATATATCTTGTTCACTACAGTATCACTTTTATATGAACAGAACATAGCACATAATAGGGGCTCAATAAATATTTGCTGGATGAATAAATTTCAGATATTAAAATTATAAATATAAAAATGTATAGCTTGAAAAAAAATCTTATAATTGCTTAAACACAAACAATATAAACTATGATTATAACTGTTAAATTATTTTGCATATGAATTAAACAATTACAAGTGCTTAATTTACTGAGGCAGAATATTATGATTAACATTTTTCCTTATATTATTAGTTACTTTAATATCATTAAAATAATGTTTATGAATTTTTAATCATCCAGCCAAATCTTGCTCAAATGTATTAAATAACATGAAGGGACATCTTGGTTTTTCCAGTGAAAAAAAGCTAGTGGACTGTAACATAAACTCGAAATGCTCAGAGACTAATTTATATATAAGGCTTAAATTGATGACCTTAACAATTAGATAATAAATCTTGGTTGAAATTAACATGTTTTTCCAAAATGTAGACCTTAAGGTCTGCATTGATCTTGGATGAGTTTTTGAGCTTTAACATAGAGGAAACATAGCATCATCTAGCTTCTATGCCTTCGAGCTTTTCCTTAGAGAGTAATGACTATTCACAAAAGATTTGTTTCAGTATAGTTGGCCTCACCATGCCAATGAGGATGATGATGCAACAACATCATTCCTTAAAAAGGTCCAGGCTGCATGGGGTATGTACCTCCATTATAACAATTACTTTGTCATTATTTGTTTATATGCCTGTCTCCCCTATCAGACTATAAACTCCTTGAGGGCAGGAGAAAAGATAAGTTATTTGTTGAACTAAAATTATTTAATAGTTTATACTTGAGATTAAAGCACCTTAGACACTGATGTTTGCAAAAACCTAGATTTTCAGATAAAAAAAAATCATCTATTTATTTTGTGTATTTACTCTCAAACATGATCCATAAGAATCTCAGTTGGTTTACAATAAAGAATCACAGGGCTTCCCTGGTGGCGCAGTGGTTGAGAGTCCGCCTGCCGATGCAGGGGACACGGGTTCGTGCCCCGGCCCGGGAAG
>NC_041219.1:23394580-23419620 GCF_002837175.3 Physeter macrocephalus
CCGTGAGCCATGGCCGCTGAGCCTGCGCGTCCGGAGCCTGTGCTCCGCAACGGGAGAGGCCACAACAGTGAGAGGCCCGCGTACCGCAAAAAACAAACAAACAAACAAACAAAAAAAACAGAATCACAAAAGAGAATAGTGAATTCCAATTAAAACTTTTTGAAGCCAGGGAAAACTTAATTTAAATGTATAGTCATAGCAAGGCCAGTTATAAGAAAGAAGAGAATCTTGCCTCTGGAGCAGTGGTCCCCAAACACTTTGGCACCAGAGACCGGTTTCGTGGAAGACAGTTTTTCCACTGATGGGGGGCGTGGTTTCGGGATGATTCAAACGCATTACATTTATTGTGCACTTTATTTCTATTATTATTACACTGTAATATATAATGAAATAATTATACAACTCACCATAATGCAGAATCAGTGGGAGCCCTGAGCTTGTTTGCCTGCAACTAGATGGTCCCATCTGGGGGTGATGGGAGACAGTGACACCCAAAGTGCTTTGCTTATGTCCAGTCTACTGTAAGATGAGGCTTAATTGTCACTTGCCACTCCCTGAAAGGGTTTTGATATGAGTCTGCAAGCAAATGATTTATTATGGTCTCTGTGCAGTCAAACCTCTCTGCTAATGATAATCTGTATTTTCAGCCACTCCTCAGCGCTAGCATCACTGCCTCAGCTCCACCTCAGATCATCAGGCATTGGATTCTGATAAGGAGTGCGCAACCTAGATCCCTCGCATGCACAGTTCACAGTAGGGTTTGCGCTCCTAAGAGACTCTAATGCCGCCGCTGATCTGACAGGAGGAGGAGCTCAGGTGGTAATGTGAGCAATGGGGAGTGGCTGTAAATACAGATGAAGCTTCGCCCGCTCGCCTGCGCTCATCTCCTGCTGTGCGGCCCGGAACCTAACAGGTACTGGTCTGTGGCCCGGGGGTTGGGGACCCCTGCTCTAGAGAACATAAATCGCAGCAACATAGTTGCTGTAGTTGAAGCTCAGATTTGGTGTTGATATTCCCAGTAGCAAAAGCAAAAAAAAAAGGACACAGTCAAGTTATAGTTTTAATTATCATAAAAATCAATTAGGTGGGAGAAGAAACAAATCATTACCTAGATATTAGCTCTGGAAGAAATACTTTAAATAGAATACTGATTAATCATATGAATAATATTCCTGTGTAGCATCCCCAGAGCAAATGTAATAAAAAAATTTCATGAGGTTATCTCTCAACTTCTGCTCCCATGAAAGCCCAGAGCTAAACACAACAAGGTATTCACAAGGTAATGGCAAAGGCAATTCATTAACAATTCATACAAAGACAGTGTGGTTCAAGGAAATATTTCTCTACCCTTCAAGCCAGAGGTGAGCAAACTGCGGGTCCAAGGCTAAATTCAGCCCACTGACTATTCTTGTAAATAAAGTTTTATTGGAACACAGACAGGGCCATTCATTTTCTTAGTGTCTATGGCTGCTTTAATGCTACAATAGAGTTGAGTAGTTGCTACAGATGGTACGGCCCACAGAGCCTAAAATATTTACTATCTGGCCGTTTCATAAAATGTTTATTGACCTCTGCTTTAAACGAAATCTCCATTATTATCACTTTTATCCATGGAGCTTTTGATAAGAGTTAGAAAACAAATTGTTGATTTGAGTTGGATTCATACACTAGGCAGAACCATATGAAACCTCAATTTTTTTGAACTATAAAACATCAATTTTTTATGTAAGTGTTCGATCTAACACTTTAGGAAAAAAGATTTTAAAAAAAGATTAAAATCTTGTTACAAAAATGAAAGAGCTAAACAAGTCTTTTACTTGGATGGGTAATAACTCTTGCATAGAGGAGTAGGATATGAAATATTGTTAAGCAAAGCCAGGATATTTCTGAAGAAGGAATTTTAATCTCCCCACAATATAAAAGCAGACCTAACAATATTTTAGTTTTAGAATACTACCGTTCCAAGTGAAAGAAGGAGAAAATGCCAGCCATCCCAATTAAAAGCCCAATTTAATGACAAACTCAGCAATGATGGCTACCCATTTTGACGTGATGGTTTCTACTGAATAGCTGCCTGTATTTATAATATGTTAAATAGTCACACAAAAGACTTACCATTGTATCCGTGGAATTATACCAGTGCTGGGGACATAGTATATAGTCAATATGCATCCCTTTAATTAAAATTTTTTCATGAAATTTAAACAAAGATGTAAACTCATCTACACACTGAAATGATGCAGTTGGAAGCATCAACAGAATACTTCACACCAAGTAAAGTATCAGTAATAGATGTTTACATGAGAATAAGTTCATACATTTTTTAATGTATAATCAATATGTTATTAATATCCTACGATGTGCATACTGTGCTGGTGGCTATAGAAAAATGTATCGCTCGGTTCCTTTAGACAAGAGACTTTAAATCTAGCTGGTGAAACACATGTTTAAAAGATAGAATGAGAGCCCACAAAGCGTGTTTTAATAAAGTGCTAAAAGAAAAAAACTGACAGTTAAGTGAACTATTACCGTATTGTGTTGAATTCATTCCCCATGAAAATCAAACAGGAAAGAAGTCAAGTGACCTTAGAGTTCAGTCCCAACTGTGACGTTTCCCAGCTAGAATGTAAATTATTTTATTTAACAGTGTTAAGCTTGTTTATTTTGCTGGATTGCACACACTTCAGTTCTAGAGAAGCCTGAAATAGTTATTACACCACCACTAAAAAACTAGATTTCTGTGGAAGAGCTTCTGTGAAAAGGGTTTAACAGATAATGGACTCAGTTTGCATTTTCAAGGTTTTGAAAACATTTAAAATAGAATAATATTTAAAACACTCCAAGGAGTGATATGCCAGATGTTAACACCTTGGGAAACCACCAATACATGAACAACTCCTTCCGGTTTGACTCATTTTCGAATGGGCCCCAGAATAAAGGCTTCTTCTACCAGAATATCCTGACATTACAAGGTGAGCTGCTAAAAACCTCCCATTTGCAACTACTTTTTGGTGTAAATCAGGATTTTTTGATAGTGTGCAAACATATAAAAATACTAAGATAAATGAGATGGTAAGGATTACATGAAATCACAAGTGTCACACAGTAGTTGTGATTCCAAGTGTTTGTATTAATCAAAACAACTCCATGAGTTTCATTTATTCACTATATAAAGAGTAAACATGTTCGGTTTGAACTTATAAAGTTATTTTTACTAATAAACTACCATCTGTTTTTATATAGTAGAATTCCATTTAAGATTTTATTTAAAAGGAATTCTTTCTGCTAAAAAAAAAAAATCCATTAGAAGAGGTGATCTGAGAAGTCTTTTCCATATCAAATAGTGTATGGTTCTTAGAGCAAAGCTCTGTTTTACAACAGAAATATAAAGCAATTACCTTGTGTCCTAAGAGTTTATAATATCACACACTATACACATCGTATGTAAGGCAACTGCCAGAATCTGCTTACTAGTTATAAAATATTTGCTCTTCCCACTTGCTTTTGCACAACACCTGCAATTTAACCAGGATGTTTTTGGGTGTGCCCGCATTTCCCCGTCAACATTACAGTTTTGGGCAAACGCCAACCTGTAAGAGATTTTCATCTTGAGACTGTTTCCCTTCTTGCAACATTGGTTGTACTTTTGCCAAAAACATCAACCTACTGAAGGAACATCCCCTTTTACTCACTCCCATCCATTTCTGGACTCAAATGATAAACATTTAGTATTGATACTTACATCTGAATTTAACTTTTTCTGTCCTTTTCCTTAGTAACTCCCCTAAAACAATCCTCACCAACTTCATAGGTCATTTTTTTCTTCATGTGTTCTTAATACCTTAAGCATTAAGTTACTCTCTATTTTTTTTATAATCAATATTTTTTGAAGTGTAGTTGATTTACAATATTGTGTTAATTTCTGCTGTACAGCAAAGTGATTCAGTTTTACATTATACATTCTTTTCTAATATTCTTTTCCATTATGGTTTATCATAGGATATGGAATATAGTTCTTTGTGCTACACAGTAGGACCTTGTTTATCCATTCTATATATAAAAGCTTACATCTGCTAACCCCAACCTCCCATTCCATCCCTCCCCCAACCCCTTCCCCCTTGGCAGCCACCAGTCTGTTCTTTATATCTGTGAGTCTGTTTCTGTTTCATAGATAGGTTCATTTGTGTTGTATTTTAGAGTCCACGTATAAGTGATATCTCTTTCTGACTTATTTCACTTAGTACAATAATCTCTAGTTGCAAGTTACTCCCTATTTTTAATTTTTACTTTTGTTTTTTTTCTGTAGGAAAGATTTTCATAACATTTGGGACTTCCAAAATATCTGCTCCATCATCCTGAGAGAACTCAGTCTCTAATTCTACACAGGAGTAGAAAAGTCATTTTGTCATTTCTACCCATTGTGGTATTTTAGGATGCTAACTTCCTTTGTACCAGCAAAGAGCTTTGTCCTTGCTTACAAAGTGTCCATTACTTCTTAACAGAGATCAAACCCTGGAGCCCATTTCCCAGGGAGATGAAATGCTAGGGGAGATAATTCTGATGACCAAACAATGACTCAATGTATTAAAAAGACAAACCTAAGCTAAAACAATGTTGTGGAAGATAGGCATGGTTTCCTGAAAGAAGTTTACGGACAAGAAAACTTTATTTATCTAGATCTAAGTCTGTATTCTGTTAGACAGATGTTTTTTCCATCGCTACTGCATTTTTAATATCAGAGCAAACTACACTTGCTCAAATTGCTCAAAGATGTTAAATATTTATACTTTCTCAGAAGTCCTCAGAGGAAAATGCAGCTAATAGAAACAATCTGCTAGAGTGGTCAATAGGCCTGGTTCGGACTATGGTGGATGATATTATTAAATCTGGTGAATTATTTAGACTTGGATGTTTCAAGGAATGGAAATATTTGATAGCTAAGTTCTGTCACACTCAATAATTATCTGTATAGTATTGAGGATAAAACACTGTGCATATTTTTAGAAAAAATTATCCTATGTCTGTTCACCTGGTACGCTCAGGTTCATTGCATAGATGAGCGCAAATTAGAAGCAAGTTTACCTTTAAATGTGTAAAATATAATAGTGAATGAGATAACAAGTCCTAAGGCAAGAATAAAATCAAAACTCTTTCCTGTGGCCTCCAGCACGCCTCCAGCACACTTCCGCACACTTGTGACCTTTTCTCCCTCGCTCATTCCACACAAGCCACTCTGGACTTCTTGTTCTTCAACATACCTGGCTTTGTGCCTGCTTAGAGACTCTCTACCTACCATTCCTTCTTTGGAAATGGTTTTCCCCAGTTCTTCATAAGACTTAACCACAACAGCAGGGACTTTTTAAAGTGGGGAGCTGGGAGCGGGAATCCCAGGACACAGGGAATTAATGTATGTAAATGACTAGAATTTAATTAAGTGCTCAGTCACTAGAGAGCCTTATTGTTTGGGTTGTCGTTGCTACCCTTCTGTTCTCAGCTCAAGGATTACTTCCCCCACACAGACAGGTTTCCTCTGAACGTTGAATGGACAGTTTCTCCTTCCTCCCTTCTCCAAATGATCACTGTCTGTCACATCACCCTTTTCTTTTCCTCCATGCACATGAGGGTTGCCTAATGAGGAGCATTTTACAGAAAAGCTAAACTCGGAATGGGTGGCTTTATTTTTAATAGACAGAAAAGCTTTCTCTAGTTTCTACAGGTAGAAAATATATTAAACCTGTCACAGTGATAGGAACGAAAAGTCAGCACTTATTTTAAAATAAGTGGAATGACAGTGTGAGTGGTATTAGAGCACTGTGGTTTGTTGTTTATGGGAAAAGGGGCCAGTGTAAGGAAATCATCTCTAACGTGCTCTTCTCCTCTGGGCATGTCAAGGCGGTACTATCCCCTGGAGGTAGTGACTAAGAAGGTACTAGGAAGAGTCTTAATTCTTATTTTCAAATCTAAGATACTTACATTGAGCAATGTATACTAAATATGTGTGGGAAGGATGTATGGAGAAGAAGGGAGTCTTGGGAGCGACAGTCCAGTCTCCTCTCAGAGACCATTATTCTTCTCTCTCCTGCCTTGAAATTTATAAAATTACTACTTTATGAAAATCATCACCAAAAAATATACTAGTGGAAAACATAAGTCTGTTTGAGAATATGTTAGTTAAACTCTTGCACAATAGATGTAGTGAATCATTAAACATAATGTTTATCCCTTTGGAAAATTGTCCTTCTTGGAGACAAACCAGGAGGACAATGTGCCTTGGTGCCCCTATGAGAACAGTCATTAGGTGGCATCGCTGATTGCTCTGACCACTCCACCCCCAGCACGGACACCCTGATATTCTGATATTCGTTCTTCCCTTCCCTCTCTCAGGTCATCCTTTTACTCTTTCTTTCTCATCTTCAGACCAAATGAGAGAGAAAAGAGAACATCACCAGTATAAGGTGGAATTGGGTCAGGATATTTTGGAAGAATCTACTCTTTCTTCCTCTTCTCACACTTCAATCTTCAATCTAAAATCACTTTGTCAGAGAGGTCAAGAGTCCAGATGTCTTGATTTCTCTGACAGTGATGTTTCCACCAAACACTTTGCCGGTGGCTCTTCACCATAACACAGCTCCAGTCACCTAAGGCAACCCAACATTCTCATTGCACAATCATCTGTTTTACAAACAAGAAAGCTGAAGCCAAGAAACAGTGAACAACTCCTCAGGTTTATTTCAAATCAGTAAAGAAGATGATATTGAAAGTCATTGCTCATACCTTTCTTGACTCATGGATAAAGTGAGAAACAAGTTGCTTCATTTCACGCTTTGAAATAACCAAGTATTTATTCTCAAGTTTGCTCTTATAAGTATACATTCTCAAGAGCAACCTGACTCTTGCGTAATCACTTGGAGTGGGAGAAAGGGAAAGTCCTGTGAGGGCGGGTGGGAGAGGGAAGGGTGGAATGGGTGGGAGGCTAAACCCTGGAAGGATGCTTCATGGGCTGTGAAGAAACAGTGGGTCCTTGGGCCAACTGGTCTGACTCAGTCCCAGGAAACAGATCATTATCATCAACTTTGTCTTTTAAAGGAAAGATTGGAGCCATAAATGAACATGCAAGTACTTGTTGGACAAGTGGAATAGATCTTCATGTCTATGTATAGGCATATGATTTATTGAGCACTTATCATATATAATATGTATACTAGGAGCTTTGAATATATTATCTCATTTAGTTCTTACACCAACCCTAGAATGAAGGTATCATTATCTTTATTTTAAGACTAACGCAAATAAGGCTTGGAGAAATTAAGTATCTTGCCCAAGATCGCATTGTTATAACATGGAGAAGTCAAGCTGCTAATCCAGATCTTCCTGATTCTAAAAGCTTAAACAAAGGTATTTAAGACTCCCTTAGGAAAAAAAAAAAATCTCTGTTTTCACAGTGAAAAGTCATATGCCTGTATATACACCTGACTTTGACACTGCATGCTCCTCGGGAACATAGATTTTGTTTGTTTGTTTTCATATCTATGTCTTCAAAGCAGCCTAGCCCAAATCCTGCCTTACATTAGGTGCTCAATAAATGTCTTTTATTTCTATATAAATGCTCACATTAGCAAGGAGCTAACTGTGATTAATAATAGCAGCAGGAGCTGATAGATGAGTGACAGCAGTAAGATCCCCTGCCCCCTCCCTCACTTAAGCATTTCCAAAGAGTGGTGGGCAAATGAAGCTGTAAGAGGCTACTGTGAGAGTGGTCCAAAATGAAGGAACAGTCAAAGAAAGAATCCGTCAAAGAGCCACAGGTTCAGCATGCCCTGTCCTACTTTCACCATTAACCATGTGGCATAGAAGGTGGAGAATATGGGTTGTACTATTATGGGCATCATTTTAGAGAGGTGTTTTTGGCCCCTGAGGTTGCAGCACTTTTCATATCTTCTCTGGAAACACATTGTGTATGTATTTTCATAAGTTCTATCTCAGCCCCCTCCTCGCATCCTCACCATCACCATGTTCTTCCAAAGGCAACCAGAATCACTAATTCATGTGAGAGGCAGTGAATTCAGAGACTTAGAAACAAATGCATTGAATGTTCTCCATCTCTCCTTATTAAAACTGTCTACTACAATAATTTATAGCCACCATAAGTTATTCTATAGTTCTTTATAAGCTGTCCTCATGAAGACAATTAAATTACAGAGATTAAATTACACATATGATCTGGGTTTTTTTTCCTCTATGAACAGAATTTGGGAGAGGAAATCACTACCTATAACATGTTCTTTTCAAACTTTCTCTCAAAATGATAGTATTTCCAATTAAGTAGTGAAAGATTCTTTATTGAGAACTTGCTGTGTACCAAACTCTGCTTAATGATATTGGGAATTCAAAGGAGTATAAGAAAAAGTCACCTGCCACTGAGTTGAAAATCTAGATGTAGGAAAAAGAAGCATCATCTATCAAGGTAAGCAAGAAAACGGGCTGCATGTGCAAACTTCAGATAAGCGACATGCTGCAGAAATGAGAGGGGAGAGCCAGCTGATTTTTGCCTCAGGTGATCAGAGATGTTTTCATGAAGACAAGATATGATCTAGAACTTGAAGGACTGGTTAACAGGAAAAAAAAAAACAGTAATTATGTATTAACTTCTCTTAACGCTTATACTATGCTGTGTTTCTTCCCTTCTCTTGATGCTTTTCTCAAATCTCTGTTCCTCTCAGTTGCCCCCTGAAACCTAGAAGTCATCTATAACACTTCCTTCTCCCGACCTCCCCACATCTAATCCGTCAAGGAGTCTTGTTGATTTCCGCCACAAATGAATCTCAAATGCAACCACTTTTCTCTATTTCCACTGTTAACACCCTAGCCTGCAAGACCACTGTATTAGTCCCCTACCTGTCCTCAAGACTACCCTTACCTCTCTCCAAACACTTCTCATAGTAGCCATGTAATCTTTTATTAAACTTAAATAGGTTATTTCTTGAATAAGATCATTCATTGGCTCCTCATAGCCCTTAGAATAACATAAAATGTCCTTAATATGCTCCCTAAGGCTGTGCATGTTTCTGGTCCTCTTTGGCTTCTACAGCCTCATAATCTACTATTCTCTCCTGGGAACAAACATCAACCCAATAGAACTCTATTGCTGCAAAACTCAAGAAGTATTTCCTGACCAAAGTGTTCTGGAATATTCTTCCCCTCGTAGAATGGAACAGAATGGATGACTTCTATCCAACCATTATATCTCAGTTTAAATATCCTTTCATAAGAAAAGTCTTCTTGTACGTCAGTTTAAATTACCCTCTCCCCCTCAGTTCCTGAATATCTCTCAAATGTCCTATACTCTACAATTACATACAGTTGTCCCTTGGTATCCATGGGGGATTGGTTCCAGGATCTCCTGAGATACCAAAATCCAAGGATGCACAAGTCTCATAATAAATGGCATAGTATTTGCCTACATCCTCCAGTATACTTTAAATCATCTCAAGATTACTTATAATACCTATTACAATGTAAATGCTATGTAAACAGTTGTAAATAAAATAAAAATACTATGTAAGTAGGTGCTGGTAGGTGACAAATTCACATTTTTGCTTTTTAAAACTTTCTGGAATTTTTTTTCATATTTTTGATCTGCAGTTGGTTGAATCTGCAGATGCAGAACCTGTGGATACAGAGAGCCAACTGTATTTAGTTTTATTAAAGGCTGTTTCCCCATTAGTCTCTAGGTTAAGTGATAGCAGGAACCATGTGTATTTTTTTCACCACTGTGTTCCTAGGTTCTTGCTCCCCACCAAAAATTAAATGAATAAATACGTTACTCAATTTCAATACTCCTGTTAGTTTCCATTCTTGGCCACCAACACTGATCCAATTTGCTGTAAACGACAAAGCAAATATCGTGCTTAAAAAAGTTCTACAAGTTTTCAGTATCCAGGGATTATGTATATTTCCATATTAGTCATGCCACAAGTTCTGCCCTTCCTTCCCTCTCAAATCTGAGGAGTTAAAAGAAAATTAAAATCCCATGCTTCATGTAGCTTAAAAAGCACTTTATTCCACACCTTTACTTATTCAATGTCTTTCTAGAAAAAAATTATTCTTTCTGGTTTTGCTTCTACATTTTTTTCCAAACAAGCAAAGCCAAATCACAATGAGGAAATATCTGTTCTTTTAAGATGGATCTCCAGAAGAAAGAAGAATGAAACCCTTTAGAATCCTCAGAAGGGAAGAGAAAGAAAAGAACCTTCATCTCCCTAGAATTAGGGGGAGAATGGAGGAAGCATAGCTCACTCTGGAGGCCAGCCTCAACCCCCAGGCAGGATTCCTATTCACAAGGCTTCAAACATAGGCTCTTCCCTCCCCTGGCCTAATTCAATATTTTACCAAAAACATTCATAGGTTACAACAATTCCATGGAAAAAAAAGCAAGAAAAACCTTGCACCCTCTCTAAAAATGTACCCAAGGTTTATTTTTTAATTAAAATAATAATAGTGAATTGAGTGCTTAAAATGAACCAGTCACCTTGCTAAGTGCTTAACATATATTAAACATATATTAAAGCTTTCAATTCTTCCCCATAAACCCTAGGTTTAGGTTAGTCATTACTCTCATGAGTCTGAGGAAATGAAGCCCAAAGAGGGTAAATAACTTGCTTACCCTTACAGAGGTATCTAGCAATAAAGCCATTTATCTGTGCTAAAAATCTTACTTGTCCATGTTGCCCTTGTTACCCACACCAGATATTTGCAGGAAGACTAACTGGGTAAATTTTGCAAATATTCATTCAATTCAACACTGTGCTGGGCTTTGGAAATTCAAGGACGAATAAATCATTGCCCTTGCCTTCCTAGAGCATATGTAGTCCAATAAGAAAACAAAGCAATACATAGCACAGCAGACTTACTCTGAATGGTATCAGAGCTCCAAGTAGGAGCTGGCTTTCAGTCTGGGGACATCTTTTCAGGGAAAGTCACATCTGAATGGTGCATAATGTAGTGATTAGTAAGTGATATCACAGGTAAATATGGAACATTCATTGAGCATACATACTCACCACTGAGAACCCCTTTAACATTACATAAAGTAAATATTTAACCCCCAAATTTAAAACCAAAAGAACAAAGAGAATTGGTGAGAGGTAGAAGGAAGCTTCAGAGGTGACCAGCCAGTGACTGAGCACAGAGAAGAAGGCTGAAATCTATTGTCTATAGCAGGGGCACACCAGTGTGAGTTGAGAGGATTTGCTCCATACAACACCGAAAAGGCTCAGACACTGGAGCTACTGGGCACCTCTAGGAGCCAAGGTACAGACTGGAGCTGAGAACAGGACTGGTTAAATACTTATAAGAGGGAGGTACAAACTATTGGGTGTCAGACAGGTTACATGGAGAATATAGCCAATATTTTATAATAATTGTAAATGGAGTGCAATCTTTAAAAATTGTATTAAAATATATATGGAGGAAAAACAAATTTTTAAAACTGAAAAAAGAAAAAAAAATCTATATGGAGCTTTTAGACCCCTCCTACCCCTTTTACCAGGCTGTACAGCCAGTGAACTATCCCTTCTCAACTCGGAGCAGAAGACCGGACGTTTACTCCCAGAAATAGTTGAACCTGATTGGCTCTTAACTCAAACCCCAAGCACAGCAAGGACACGGTACCCTATGGGAAATGGGAGATTAAGTGAAAACCTACATACTGGATAGTGAGGCTTTTGAGCCCTTTTCCCAAGTCTGGAGTTACCCATCCTAGGCAGGAAACTGGAAGATTCTTCTGGAGGAAAACAGAATGGTCCAAGAGAGGAGATCTATGGTTATTGACACTGGAGGTCCACAGGGAAGAACTGGGTTCCAGCCTAAGGAAGGCCAGTGCTGCCTTGGCACACCAAGCCTCTAATGAGCCTCTAGGGCCCCACTCTTAACTACACACGCCCAGTCAGGGATCTCCAAGTATTTGAGGAAGACTTCTAACAGGAAAAACAGAACAAAGCAAACAGAAAAAATGTCGGAGACTGGGTTGGACTTAGAAGAAATAGAGATCAATTCAGTGAGCAGGAAAAAAAACTTTAATAAATAAATTTAGGAAAACGGAATGAGAATATATTTATGAAACAAAACTGGGAAACTAAAAAAACACATATTTTAAGCACAAGGATTTTGTTGTATTATCCTTTTCATCTTTTTGTATTCTAAATACCCTTTAAGGGCTTCCCTGGTGGCACAGTGGTTAAGAATCTGCCTGCCAATGCAGTGGACATAGGTTTGAGCCCTGGTCCGGGAAGACCCCACACGCCGCGGAGCAGCTAAGCCCGTGCGCCACAACTACTGAGCCTGTGCTCTAGAGCCCGCGAGCCACAACTACTGAAGCCTGTGCACCTAGAGCCTGTGCTCCACAACGAAGAGTAGCCCCCACTCACCACAACTAGAGAAAGCCCGCACGCAGCAACAAAGACCCAACGCAGCCAAAAATAAATAAATAAAATAAATAAAATTATTAAATAAATACCCTTTAATTTAAAAAAAAGAGAAAAGCTAACTAGACTAAATTGAACTTCATTATTAGTAATATATATATTAATTTTATAGACTTCAACAGAATTATGATAAGTTAAGAACAAGGTTAAACAGAGCTCACAATTCATAGGAAAAATGAACAACCAGAAAATAAAGAAGAGCTCTTGAAATTGAAATGATAGCAGAAAAAAATCAACAGAAGGGTTTTAAGACAAAATCAAAGACTCTCCCAACAGGTAGAACAGGAAGAACTGGAAAATGGAGAAGAAAAGAAAGAAAATAAGAGAATCAAGAATATTCAACATCTGAATGAGTTTCCAAAATACAGGATAGAGCTCCAGCTACCAACTTATGTTTCCTCTTTCCTTTTAAGCAAAACTCCTTAAAGTAGAGCATTCCTACCAAGGCTTTTGTAAGCCAAAATTGTGTAAAATGAAGAAGCAATTACCTTAGGATACGTCTTGCTAACTGATGCACAAAATAAATCGAGATATAGCACAGATGCTCACAGACCCAGGTCAAGGCTATGGTGGCTTGATGCTGAGATACTGAGTTAGCTTCTGGGAAGGAGCTTGGCGATGCCACTGGCTGCTTGGGGCGGGCTGCCTCTATAATGGCTCACTGCAAAACAGACGCTGAGCGCTATTTTTACTTTTCACCTTTTTTCTGGTAAAAGCAAAAACTCCCTTCTGATTTCTTTCCACTAGTGAAAACAGGTACTAATGTATGTCTTTCATAAAAGCAAGGTGGCAAAAAGTGAAACTTTCAAAAAGTGTGGGAATCCTGTACTATCATTTCCTTCCCCTCTATCTTAACCCACTCGGATCTCATTTCACTCCAACCACTGACTAAAACAGTTCTTAAGATCACCAGCCCTCATAGTACTTCCTTCTCAGCAGCAGATGACGAGAGAGCATCCCCTCCTTGGAAAACTGTCTGCTTGGCTTGTGGAACTCCACATACACCTGCTTTTCCTCCAGCATTTCTTGTCACTTCTTCTTAGTCTCTCCTGCTATTTTTCACTTACCTCCCTGATCTCTAAATGTGGACAGTGTCTCCAGACTCAGTCCTTATATCTCTTTTCTTTATAATCTACACTCATCCCCTAGGCTACCTTGTCCAGTCTCATGGTCACACGGACCATCTAGATGCTGCTGGCTTCCACATCTGTATCTCCAGCCCACGGACCTCACCTCAACATGCAGACCTAAATGGCAAACTGCCAGTTTACATCTCGACTTGGATGTGTAACAGGCATCTCATACTTCCAATGCTCAGTCCAAACTTCTAACTTACACTCTCCACTTTCTCCCAAAAAAACAAAGATGAAATCAAACTTCTCCTCCTGTACTTTTCCCCTTTTCAGTTCTTGGCAACTTCTTTTTTTTAGGCTCATGCCAAAACTCTGAGTCATCTTCCTTCCTTTTTATCTCACACCTCAGATATGGTCTGTCAGCAAATCATAACACCTCTACCTGCAAAACATATAAAGAAGGCAACCACATCTCACATCTTCACTGCCACTATTCCAGTAGAAGCCACTATTACTTCTCTCCTGATTTGTTGCATCAGCTTCCTGAATGGTACTCTGGCTTCTACCCTAGCTCTCCTTGAGATGATCTCAATATGCCAATCAAAGTGATCGTGTGAAGACATACCTCAGACCATATTACTCCTCTGCTCAAAACCCTCCAATGGCCCTCTTCCTACCCACAAGGTTTTGACATAATCCGAGCCCCAATTGCCTTTAACCTCATCCCCTCCCACTTTCCTATTTGTTTCCTTCAGTATAGTCACCCTGGTTTTCTCGCTGTTCCTTAAATGCATCTGAACCTTGAACTCGATATTTCTTCTACCTGAAAGGCTTTCCCGGCAGAGATCTACCTGGTTAATTTTCTTACTTCCTATAGTCCTTACTTAGACATCAAAGCTCACTCCCAGTAAAGCCTTTTCTGGCCACTGCATCTAAAATTACAAATCTCTCTATCTCTCTCTCTCTCTCTTACACACACACACACACACACACACACACACACACACACACACACACACCCCAGATCATAGCTCCCTTCCTGGCATAATTCTTTTTCTTAGCATTTATCACTACCTAACGTACTTTTTATTTTATTTATCTGTCTCTATCATTAGTATGTCTACTCCCTGAGGGCAGGATTTTTGGTCTTTGTGTACACTGCTATATCCCCCAAACTTAGAAGGACTCACAAGCATAACAAAGATGTTTATTGATGAATAAAATAATGAAGAAAATAGGGAGCATGAAATGATCAAAGAAATAATTCAAGAAAATTTCTTAGAACTTAAGAACCCCAATTTATAATTGACACCTTGATACAATTGATATCTTGCTGATAAATAAAATAAGACCCACACCAAGATACATTATGAATTCCAAAATGTTAGGGATTCAGAAAAAGATATTAAAACTTCCTGTGAGAAAATAACTGGCTGTATACAGACTGTCCCTGTCTTATGATGATGTAATTTTTTGACATTACAATGGTGCAGAAGCAATACACATTCAGTAAAAATCATACTTCAGATTTTGAATTTTGATCTTTTCCTGGACTAGCGATGTGTGGTACAATCCTCTCTCGTGATGCTGGGCAATGGCAGTGAGCCACAGCTCCCAGTCAGCCACGTGATCATCAAGGTAAACAACCAATACACTTATAACCGTACTCTACCCATACAAATATTCTGTTTTTCACTTTCAGTATAGTTTTCAGTAAATTACATGATATTCACTTTGTTATAAAATAGGCTTTGTGTTAGATGATTTTTCCTAACCATAAGCTAATGTAAGTGTTCTGAGTATGTTTAAGGTAGGCTAGGCTAAGCTGTGATGTTTGGTAGGTTAGGTGTATTAAATGCATTTCTGACTTAGGATATTTTCGATTTACATCATGATGTGACTCCACTGTAATTCAAGAAGATCTGTACAAAGAACTGGGAATAATATTGCCATTAATCTTCTCAGTAGCAATGCAATATACTAGAAAAAAAAGTGGAATGCTTTTAAAATTCGGATAAAATTTTATTTCCAATCGAAAATTTCATGTCCAAATAAATTATCATTTAAACATGAAGGTTAAATAAAGGCCTTCTCAGGCATTTAAGGTTTTCAAATAAATTACATTCCCTGTATCTTTTCTCAGGAAGCTACTGGAGAATGTGCTTTACCAACATGAGGTTGTACACCAAGGAAAAGGAAGGAATTGGTTCCAGGAAATGGAGAATATAAATAGGAAACACACAAAGAGAATTTAGAGAATAGTGTTGAATATCAGGTCTAAGTGACAACCGGTTCATAGTGGAACAAGAGAACACAAGGTTACAGTAGGCATCTAAAAGGCAAAAAGAGAATTGTTAGATTACCTAACATTTTTTTCTCATGTTAAGGGAACTTCTCATACTTTGAGAAGATTTCTATCTTGGCATAGGAAATTAAGTGAACAGAAACAACAACAAAAACAAATCCATGCAATTTTAAACTCCAGGAGAAACAAAACTCTTCAGGGGGAAAACAAGATAAAATCATTCTAACCGGTTTTGCTGGGATATGTAGCATTTGTAGTCACGATCATTTAAATTCTGTTTATTGAATTAACCAAAAATTGTCACACATGCACTGGAGAGGGAAAGTATCTTAGCCTTAAGCACTCCAGAAAAATAGGGTCTGATAAAGGGATAAAGATACTGAGGCTTTATTGGGGAGGTACAAATCCAGGTCAGTGAGAGACAGACATAAATAAAGCAAAGCAATAAGAATGGGAAACAGTAAAGGCCATATGTTATGTGCTGTCTTCTCATTGGTCAAAATTCACCCACAGATATCATTCTCCTTCATTTCTGAGTTGGGTAATCTGGCCCCTCCAGCAGCCGCTAGGGATACTGAATCTCACATTCTGAGAACTGGAGCTTCATCTAAGTCCATACGTGGTAACAAGAGCTAGAAATGTTGGGCATTAGTTAGTTGGCCCAGCTGTGCTGCTGGTAGCCAAGAGGAAGGGCCCAAGATTCCCAGGGCAAATGACTGGTTATCTCCTAGGAGCAGCACCAAAGTCTGGGAGGTGGAAAGCACCAGGGGAAACTGAGGAATCAAATAAGACCAGTACCGAATACAGAGGGTAAACCAACATCGGAGAAAGGACGGTCAAGGGAGCTAAATTCTAACTTTCGACAGTCGTACTTTGAGACAATATCTACATTTTTAAAATCAGAAAAGAGATACCTCGCTACCAAGCTAAATAGATAAATAAGGAAAGAGGAGTACCAGAAACACTAATAGTTGAATCTGGTGGTCCCTGGAGTTTGCCATGAGGGGCAGAGCAGGAACAAACTTGGAGTATGGTTTGCATGATTAAAACCTATGTTCACGTATTATAAACTAATTACGTTTAATGTAGACTGAGTGAAAATCTTATATGCAAAGAAAAAGAGGAATGGCCTCTCAGCAGAGATGTCAGCCTCCAGAAGAGCTGAATTTGTAGAGATTGAGGGTGTGGCTGGAAATGATTGGAGATAAGTCTGGGGATGTAGGTCGAAGGTAATTATAAGCCATGCTAAAGACTCTGAAATAGATCCTGCAGGACTTGAAGAGTTAGTGAAGAGTTAGCAGGAAAGAAATATGAAACTTGCATTTTAGAAAGAGCATAATGGCTGTACTGCAAAGGATACATTAAATGAAGAAAGTCCTAGAGGCAGAGAGTCCCTTTAAGAAGCTGATGGAATAGTCATGTAGAAAGATAAAGGTCTGAATTAAGTGTAGTGGAAACGGGGAGAATATATATCCATCCGTTGTGCGGGATCTGTAGACCAATTGGGACCCACCTCCCCTATGAGCCATAAGGGAGAGGAACAGAAAGAAGCCAGTTGCTCCACATAGAAATCAAACATATGGCATTACTCTTGGGAATGTCATCCTAACTCCCCTTTCTACATAATCTACTGTGAAACTCTCCAAGAGAGGTTGCTATTACGGCAACAAATCTATCGTGCCGTCTACCCACTGCAGTCACAGTTACTTCTTGAATATTTTAAGTGAACATTTATGATGAATGCAATCACACATTTCTAAATTACTAAGTGGGAGTAAGTTCCTGTGAAAAGTGACCTCTTAAAGGAAGGAGTAGTTTTAAATGCTAACTCCTCCTCATGCGCCATTTCTTCTCTATAAAAAACTCTTGCTCTAACCCATACTGAGAGTGCTGTTTATGGCCTAATCATCTCTGTCTGTACGTCAGTATCTCCTCCTCTTCTGCTCTCAGCAGTTACAGCTTCTTCTCCTTTCATTCCATCGTTCGTGCTGCCACGTTTCTCTTCTACAATCCCCATTAACTTGTATTATTCACTAATCAAAACTCTTCAGGCTTTTTCCCTCCCTGTGGAATAAACACATGCATGCTGTGTAGTGTACTTTCCACATCTTATCCCCACTAATTATCTCAACAATTTAGAAAGTTGAATCATTGTCCCTGTTATGTAGATAAAAAGAGCAAAGGGGGAAAAAGCAATTTCTCAATCAAAATTGAATAGCTTTCCACTTTCTCCCCCTACTTTTATTTAGGTTGTTATCAAAGGGCCTTTAAAAACTGCACACTCCAAATCTGTCTTCCATTAATCTCGCTGGAAATGTGGTTCTTTTTTTTTTTTTTTTTTTTTTTTTTTTTGTGGTATGCGGGCCTCCCCCTGTCGTGGCCTCTCCCGTTGCGGAGCACAGGCTCCGGACGCGCAGGCTCAGCGGCCATGGCTCACGGGCCCAGCCGCTCCGCGGCATGTGGGATCCTCCCGGACCGGGGCGCGAACCCGGTTCCCCTGCATCGGCAGGCGGACGCGCAACCACTACGCCACCAGGGAAGCCCCGGAAATGTGGTTCTTAAGTGGAGGGATTTATGAACTGCGCTGGAACCCCTCCTGGTATCCATGGGTAGGCTACATGTATGTAAACCCCTAAAAATGTATATAAAATTTTGCATTTTTATATGGTCATTTTTTTGCAGGGGAATTCAAAGTATTTATCAAATTTTTAAAAGTATCCATACCTTTGAAAAAAGGAAGAACACTACTTTTCAGGAAGACCCAGCTCTAGGAGATCGGACTACTTTCCCCCCACTCTGCTCCTTCTCTGCTTCTTCTTTTTTGCCTTGGATATTTCCACTCATTCAAAGTTAACTTTCTCCCAATACCAGGCTCCAATCTCTCTTCCTCTATGTAGTTTTTGTAGATCACTGAAAGCCAGATTGTCCTCCGAACTGTTAGCACTCGTGTCCTATATGACAAATTTAGTAATTAATAATACACCACCCTGTGGCATTGCTTGGATTTTTGTGTATCTGGTTATTAGGTAACTCTATTTTATTGTTACTTGCTTCATCATTTACATTTTAAGAATCTCTAGCATCTTAGACCTCCTCATAGTCTCCATAGCATCTTGCCCAGAGCTCCACCCAGCAAAAATGCTCAATAAATATGTGTTGCTATGGTTTAAAGCTACCATCTTACTTTTCATAAAAGTGCAAGCGTTACTCAGGTGCTCATTAAATGTCTGTAATGCACCAGGACCTATCATGGAGGTGGGCAGGTGGGAGTACTCCCCTTCCAAGGCAGTGAGAGAACCATTTGGCCAGGGCTCTATACTCACAGTGGGCTTCACCATGAACAGAGGGTGGAGGTCATGAGAGAGGGGTCATGCCCTATGAGATGTTTAAGAGGTACAAAAGACAGAACTTAGTGACCCATTGGTTGAGGACAGGAAGGGAAGAAGAACTGAGGATACAAGAAACAGAGAAACCGATTGCCCCTCAAACAGACCAATCACATGGTGGAGGTGAAGCCAATCAGTCTTCCCTTTATTACACGGAGAAAAATCTAAAAATCTGCATTGGCTTATGGTCACTCAACAAATATCTATGTGACGTTTATTGTGAGACATAGGGACACACTGAGGGGACTGCAATTTTTAAATATACCTCAGTTTTAACATACTAGTGAACAAAGGGACTTCTAAGAGCTTCGTTTCTATCTCTCTGAGGGCCACATCAACTTACTAGGTACGTCTCACACTAGCAGCTGTGATGGAGAATACTGTACTCCTTACCATCAAGATACTTTAAATATAGTTGGTGAAGAAAAGATACACAAATATGGACCAACAAGACAGCAGATACCAGAATGCTACATGAAAATATACAAAGACACTAAGTGAATTTGCTATTCCTTAATTATTAAAATTCTGAGTTTTTTAATGGTGTTATGAAAATTTTATTGCCCCCCAAAACCCCAAAATATTTATTTGATAATACCATGACACATTTTCCCCAGATTGTATGAGAAAAATTCATCAGAAGAATTTTTCACTATTGGTTAGCACCCCTGGTATCAGAATGGCTCTAAGAGGAAAAACAAAGTCAAATCAGCAAAGACTGTAACACAGGCTATCAGTATTGAAGTTCACAGAGGATGATAATATTCAAAAAGATAATTTAATTCTATTTCAGGTTACTTGAACTTTTAGAAAGTCTCCTGTAGCAATGTTTTCATTGTCTGAGATCCAGGAACATATAATTAGACAGACTAATTTCATTGGAAATGAGTATTTCAAATGGCATTATATAAATAAGTTTTAAATTTATTATTCTTTATTAAAGTAACTTTTTCAGAAAAAGAAAACTTTAATATTCCAAGTAGACTTTTATCAATAGCTTTCCTTTGGATAAAAACATCTTTTAATTATTTTGAAAAAAGATCATTTTAAAAGTTAATAAATGCTCAGTATAAAAACTTTAAATATGGCCAAAAAGCATAGAGTATAGAGTAAAATGCATCCCTTTCTGCAGCCCTATCCCATGATTGCAGCTTAAAAACAACTCCGTAAAAGTAGCCAAGGCTATGTTATATTCTTAGATTTATTACCTATACAAATATAAACACAGATATGTCTATTACTTTTTTCTACTTGAATGGAGTCTTAGTGTATATATGCTTTTATAATTTTATTTTTCCCTTTAATAATATTTCCTGATCATCATTCCATATTAGTAGACTTAGAGCTGCCTCACTCCTTTTAATGGCAGCATGATATTTCCTTGTTTGAAGTGCCATGATTATTTAACTTGTCCGTTATTAAGGGACATTTAATTTATTTCTAATTTTCTCTATTACAATAGCAAAGCAATGGCAGTGCCATATAAATATCTGTGCACTTTTACATATGTATATTTTAAGGTAAATTTCTAGAAGTGAGTTCACTGCCTTTAAATGCATTTTAAATTTTGATAGATTATTGCAAAATTGCCCTTCATAATTATTGTGCCAATTTACAGTCCCACCAATAATGTATGAGAGCCGTGTATAATAACAATTCCACCAAAAATATATGAAAGTCCCCTACTAATACCTTTTTGAAATACAAATCTGATAATATAGCTCAAAAAATCTTCAAAGGTTACTCAGTTTCTACAAAATAGAGTTCAAAATCTTTAGGATAAGGTTCATGGCCCTCTCCAATTTCACCCCAGCCTAATTTTTGAAAAATATTATCTCCTTCCACTTAGTTGAGGTGAAATTGAAGAGGGTCACGAATCTTACGCTTGGAAGTCTATTCCCTAGGGGGAAAAATGTACTTTTTCTGTAGCCAAACCATTCCAAGAAAACATCATACTTTCTTGTCTTAGGGCTTTGCTTGTGCTACTTCATTTTCCTATGATTCATTCATCCATCCATTCATTCATTCATGGCTGCTGAGCTCTCCATGATCTGTGTCTGGCTACCTCTCCAAACTCATTGTTCTTCCTCTCTATTCTATGGCATGTCATGCATGCTTCCATCTCGTGGCCTTCGGACTTGCCAAGTTTTCTGCTTAGAACTTTCTTCCCTAGAGAATGACGTAACTCACTCTCTTACTTCATTCACACCTCTTCTCAAATGTTTGCTCCTCAAAGGGACCTTCCCTGATCAACCCATCCAAGATCGCACCCCCGGTCCCTCTCTAACCTCTTACTCTGATTTATTTTTCTGCATGGCACTTGCCATTACTGGAAATTTTGTCTATCTTCTGCCTTCATTCTTATAGTTCATATATATTATGATATGATAGTTCATATATATTCACTGTTTTAATGTTATCATCTCTTACTATGAAAACAAATGCAATGAAATGTAAGTGTCACGAGGACACATACATAGACTTTTTGATTTGGTTCACTGCTCTTTCTCAATGCCTAGAATGACACCTGGCATATAGTAAGTATTTAATAAAAGCTAAATAAGTAACTCAGCAAATATATTGAGCTTTGTATTGTCCCAAGCATTCTCCTAGGATCGGAAAAAGATAAATAAGATTGACTGTGGTTAAGGCAAGTACGTAAAAATTACTGTGTGGTGTGATGCGTGTCATAGCAGAGGCAAACTAGAGGTGGATTCTTAGAGGACAGAGGAAGGTAGGTTATCTCTGCGGCTAGAAATCAGGGATTGCTTCAAAGATTACCCCTTACTCCTTCTTCATGATGACTCAAATGTCAACCCCTCTGGGAAATCACTTTATTCTGATTCCCCAAGCTCATCAGCCCACCTCCTAAGCCCCCTCTTGACATTACTTCCCATGCCCCATCCAAACCGTATTTATCACTTCTTTATATTCTTATATTTTTTGTTCATAGAATTGATGGAACATTTCACACATATAGGTATCTCTTGCTATCTGAATTCTCACCACCTGTATGTTTGCCCAGATGCACGGCAAACATTTTTTTACGCAAAGTTTACTGTATATATTACAAATCTACTTTATTAAATATGCCTGACACACTAGTGAAAATGTTAAAAGTACACAGTATTGTAAGCAAGAGGACGTGTCTTACCTGACTCTCCACCTTCCCTTTGTTTAAACCTGTTATAATCATCTTCCCCACATTTTAAGGGAAAATGTTTTCTTAGAAAGTGGAAACAGCTGTAGAGAAATGAGATGAATCTAAGAGCTCAAGAACAGCCATATATCTGAAGGAAGATAGAAATGTGAACACATATATCAAAACAAAATCTTGGCCATGCATGTGTCACCATTACCACATAAGAATTTTTCTAAGTATTGTTGGCTTTAGAAAGTTTCATCATGTTACCCAAGCACTACACGTTATCTTTGCACAACTAGAGATTTCTTGGTGTAATAGATTAATAGTTTTGGTGTGTTACCTTTGAACAGCATGTTAAAATAGAAGGCACTGAATATCCTCAAGGACTAGAAAAGAATTAAGGAAGAAGGGAACTGATTCAGTGAAGGAATGGAATTTACAAGTCCACTATAGGCCAAAAGATTTAAGTGTATGTAACACCGCATAATTTGACAATCATAGGTGAAACAATTTCCACTTATAGTGAGGTTGCAATTAAATGGTTTATTCTACAGATAAATTTCAATGGTAAACAGGAATAAAGACGCAAACGTAGAGAATGGACTTGAGGACATGGGGAGGGGGAAGGGTAAACTGGGACAAAGTGAGAGAGTGGCATGGACATATATACACTACCAAATGTAAAATAGATAGCTAGTGAGAAGCAGCCGCATAGCACAGGGAGATCAGCTCGGTGCTTTGTGACCCCCTAGAGGGGTGGGATAGGGATGGGGGGAGGGAGGGAGACGCAAGAGGGAGGATATATGGGGATATATGTACATGTATTGCTGATTCACTTCGTTATAAAGCAGAAACTAACACACCATTGTAAAGCAATTATACTCCAATAACTATGTTAAAAAATGCAAAAAAAAATTTTTTCAATGGTAATAAAAGTGTCACATTCATTTCAAAAGAAGAGGAAAAATTTCAAGGACATTCAAATACGTTCAAAGATAGGATTTTAGATGGATATTGTGAAGACAACATTAAACTAATACCTTTGAAAACCACAAGGCCCTTAGAGAAATGGTGAAGAGTGAATTACATTATCTAAAAATAATAAAGAATGATAAAGAAGATATTTAATTACTTGAGATGGAGCTATTAAAGTCAATCAAAGTATACAAAAGAAGTATACAAAGAAGAAAAATCTTGCAAACAAGATTATATTGATAGTAGACCAAGTTCTTAGACATTCTTTTAGTGCTGTGATTACAGTACTAATATCTTAGTGGTTTTTTTGCCTTCCATAACATGTCACTTTTATAACCTGTGGATCAATGTACCATCTCAACATGCAATATCTTGTGCAGAAGTCTGATGCAGGTAACACAGCTCTGATGGAGAATTTATGAGAGATATTTGATGTCTTCATTGGCCTGGATTATTAGAAAACAAAGTTGAGGCACAGATTAAGTGCTAATATTTTTAATGGATATGCAATGCCAGGGCAGCATGAGTAAGGGAAAAGGGAAGTGAGACAGTGAACAATCTAAAGGAATACAGGTAAGGTATTACCATGCTAGCCACTGATGTAAACTGTGTTACAAGAAGACACATGCAGTTGCTAGGTAGGATCCTTTAGGACACATTATGTAACATGACATGACAGGACTTTAGGCTCTACAGAGAAAACTTGTCTTGGAGTCGTCCACTGGAAAGAGGAAGGGAGCTAAAATTTATTTTTCTAGGTCCTTCCCATCCCTTGTCTCCCAGTGGGCTCTGAGTTTCATCACCTGTCCTAATCATATGTCTTATATCTTTATCAAGTGTTAACTTTTTATTAAGACATGTGATTGGTTGGCATCAAGCAGAAGAAGGATGTAGCCCATGAGTGGCAGGAAGTGCCGAGAGGATGCTGAAAACGATAAAGATATTGTTAGCATCACAAGGACAGAACTTCTACCTAAAGAACTCATTCAAGTCAGTGCTCATCGTTGGTTGTCTACTGGGGAAAGAGGAAGAGGAGGAGCCATGAATATTCAATGCCCAAACTTTAAAAGAACAGAACAATTGCCATTGCAGGTGAATGTGGCCAGCACGTGTGTAGAAACGCAGTCATCAGCACAGTCACAGGGTTTCAGGAGCCATCCATATCAATAGCTGTCAATTTTGAGTTGGTTCTTTTGCGCCACTGTTTCTTCTAAGACTTCAGACAGTGGTTAATAGTTGCATGCTTCCAGTGTCCCCAGTGTCAAGAAGGACATAGTCGGTCCACAATTCCCTGGCTCTGGACATAGATAAACCTGTCATATTCTGTTCCACCACTCCTCCCCCAGCACATTCCTCCACCTTCACTCACCACCAAGTAGCAATAGTGACCACACCTCCATTTCTCTCTTCTCCTCACACCACCAACCCCACAATTCTTCAATCAGTAAGTACTTACTTTAAAATGGACTCATTTGATTTTGCTAATTGTTATCTCAATTCATTGTGTAACTTTAACAAATTTCATAGTTTCTCTACATTGTACTGCATGTCATTTCAGGAGGAAATTATAAGCCATATCTGATACTGCACATTATTTTTTTTTTAACATCTTTATTGGAGTATAACTGTTTTACAATAGTGTGTTAGTTTCTCCTTTACAACAAAGTGAATCAG
>NC_041219.1:23419726-23421493 GCF_002837175.3 Physeter macrocephalus
TATACATATACATATGTTCCCATATCTCTTCCCTCTTGCGTCTCCCTCCCTCCCACCCTCCCTATCCCACCCCTCTCATGGTCACAAACTGCACATTATTATTGCATTGTGGATTCAAACCTATACACTAATGACTGATTAATTTTCAGATAATTAGATTGGTGGTTTTGTAAATGCTTTATATCATGCGAGAAATCTCTTAGAGTCTGTATTTTAAACTGTGATAGGGTATTGGAAGAAATAGGATGCACTGGTAATGTATTACTTTTTCCATTTAAAAGAATGAAATAAAATATAAGCTCTAGGGCTTCCCTGGGTGGCGCAGTGGTTGAGAATCTGCCTGCTAATGCAGGGGACACGGGTTCAATCCCCGGTCTGGGAGGATCCCACGTGCCGCAGAGCAACTAGGCCCATGAGCCACAACTACCGAGCCTGCGCGTCTGGAGCCTGTGCTCCGCAACAAGAGAGGCCGCGATAGTGGGAGGCCCGCGCACCGTGATGAAGAGTGGCCCCCGCTTGCCACAACTAGAGAAAGCCCTCGCACAGAAACGAAGACCCAACACAGCAAAAAGAAATAAATTAATTAATAAACTCCTACCCCCAACATCTAAAAAAAATATATATATATATATAAGCTCTATTTACCAAAACCTTATGCAACACATCAAAAATGCATTTGATTACCCTATGATCCAGCAATTGCACTCCTTCATATTTATCCAGAGGGGGTTGAAAACCTATGTCCAAATGAAAACCTGCACATGGATGTTTACGGCGGCTTATTCGTAATTGTCAAAACTTGGAAGAAACCATGATAACCTTCAGAAGGTGAATGACTAAACTGTGGTACATCCAGACTATGGAATATTATCCAACTCTAAAAAGAGAGCCGTGAAAACACATGAAGGAAACTTAAGTGAAAGAAACCAATCTGGAAAAGCTACATACTGTATGATTCCAACGATATAACGTTCTGGAAAGGGCAAAACTATGGAGACAGTAAAAATATCAGTGGTTGCCAGGGGTTGAGGAGGTGGGTGATAAATGGGCAGAGCACAGAAGATTTTTATGACAGTGAAATACTCCATATGATTCCATAATGATGGATACATTTGTCCAAACCCATAGAATGTACAACACAAAGAGTGAACCTTAATGTAAACTATGGTCTTTGAGTGATTATGATGTGTCAATGTAGGCTCATCAATTGTAATGAATGTACCACTCTGATGGGGGATGTTGATAATGGGGGAGGTTATGCATGGGGGTAGGCAGGGGTTATATGAGAAATCTCTGTACCTTCTCCTCAATTTTGCAGTGAATCTAAAACTGCTAAAAATCTGAATTTAAAAAAAGAGCTTTTTAAATATAAAAAAGCATACAATTTGGATAACAAAGGATTCCATATATGTGTATGTATGACATATACATATGTGTTTATACATATTTGTGCTTATATACATGTATATATAAATATATATGCACTTATGTATGTGTATATAAATATATGTGTGGTTTTTTGTATATATGTATATATACATCTCTTTTCACCATCCTGAGATGAAAAGAATCAGAGCCATGTAGGCAGACAGATCCAGCACTGAATTCCAGCTTCCTCACACACTGGCTGACCCCCCCAGTTCTTAAGTGATAAAATGGCTGTGCTGGGGCTTCCCTGGTGGCGCAGTGGTTGCGTGTCCGCCTGCCGATGCAGGGGAACCGGGTTCGCGCCCCGGTCTGGGAGGATCCCACATGCCGCGGAGCGGC
>NC_041219.1:23421562-23457164 GCF_002837175.3 Physeter macrocephalus
GCCGCCGAGCCTGCGCGTCCGGAGCCTGTGCTCCGCAACGGGAGAGGCCACAACAGCGAGAGGCCCGCGTACCGCAAAAAAAAAAAAAAAAAAAAATGGCTGTGCAATATAACGTCTACCTAGTAATTTTTCCGTGAGGATTAAAGTAATAAATCATACAAATGCCCTAGCAAAAGGGCTAGCAGATAGTTTGGTGGTCAATAAATTTTAGCTTCCTCCTTGTATATACTTAACGACTCTCTCACTAAACTGTGAATTCCTTGAATCCAGGATTAGGGCACATTTATTTTTGTGTTTTCAGTACCTGCCACATACTAAGCCCTCAGTAAGTATTTGTTGAGGGCTATTAAGAACTGAAGTACTAGGCACTAAAGGATTTTGAAGAGCTTTCTGATTTCCTTCACATCACATCTAAAGTCACTGTAGGAAACTTATTTTAAGGCTGTCTGTAATTTTTCAAGAAGATATTACAGAGAAAAGTTTTCCTTTTCTTGGGCTTTTCAAATTTACTTTCTATCTGACAGTTTTCTAAGTAAAAGTTACTGCTCTTTATGGCAGTTTTATTTAGAAGTGGCAATTTCTATATCCTTTGAGAGAGAATGATCTGTTTTGCATTCCATAGGAATAGAATAAAATCAAATTTAAATGCAGACTAAGGGACTTCCCTGGTGGCACAGTGGTTAAGAATCCGTCTGTCAATGCAGGGAACACGGATTCAACCCCTGGTCCGGGAATATCCCACATGCTGCGGAGCAACTAAGCCCATGGACCACAACTACTGAGCCTGCACTCTAGAGCCCGTGCTGCACAACAAGAGAAGCCACTGCAATGAGAAGCCCATGTACTGCAACAAAGTGTAGCTCTCACTCGCTGCAACTAGAGAAAGCCCGTGCACAGCAACGAAGACCCAACACTGCCAAAAATAAATTAAATAAATAATTTTTTTAAAAAAATGCAGGCTAGATCTTGGAATTAAATAAAAATTTTCTGATTCAGTCTTTTACCTTTGCAATTTACTCATAGAAAAAAAATGTTCTTATACTCAAAAGTTTATGTTATCAATTTTCATCATTATTTATTTTTAACAAAATAGACCTTTTAGGGCTTTCCTGGTGGCGCAGTGGTTGAGAGTCCGCCTGCCGATGCAGGGGACGCGGGTTCGTGCCCCGGTCCGGGAGGATCCCACGTGCCGCGGAGCGGCTGGGCCCGTGAGCCATGGCCGCTGGGCCTGCGCGTCCGGAGCCTGTGCTCCGCAACGGGAGAGGCCACAACAGTGAGAGGCCCGCGTACCGCAAAAAAAAAAAAAAAAAAAATAGACCTTTTATTCTTTTCCTATTTATTAACCTTTGGTGCATCTGGCTTCCCACTTGTTAAGAAACTGGGCAGAAGATGCTATTGAACTATCATATGTTTCCCAAACATAGGCCTTAATTTCAATTGTACCCATGCAAGGACAAAAATAAAACCCTAGTAAATGTGAAACATCTGATCATCATAGCTTTGAGATTGGCCAGATCACAATCAACTGGAACTTCCTTCTACCTAATTTTAATTCCATTTGAGAATTTACCCATGATAATTTGGCCCAGGTCTCTTCACAAAGTAACATTATCTTCGAGTTTACAATTTCGTTAACCTCTTGTGATTAGAAAAGGGAGTATTTCAAAACTCCCACTTGATTACTCTGAGCTGTGACGGTTTCCTTTGCATGGGTTAAGCTTGTCTTACATTTAACATGGCAAATTCAGTGTGACCAAAGCAACCTGATGCAAAGTCTTCACAGAAAAAATACCATGAAGGAGTTTTATTGAAATCATACTCTGCATCAGACTGGCAGAATTGTAATTTTTAAAATCAAAGCTACTAAATAACTGAGAGACAGTTTTGACCAAATTCAAATCAAAGAATGAATGAATTAAGAATCATTTAAAAACCTACAAGATGCTGACTTACCTGACTGAATAAACATTAATAGCTTACTTCCTTAAAATCAGAGAATGAAAAATATTAAAATTAAATCTGGTAATAACTTTCAAAATCTGAGCTAGAGCTCAGAGTAATGAAATGGGAAGTTTGAAATATGTTTTCTAATCACAAGAGGTGAACAAAATTGCAGACTCTAAGATGATGTGGCTTTGTGAAGAGACCTGCATCAAACTATCATGAAAGTAAAATCAGGTAGAAGCTTGAGTATCATTTTGCTAAGTCCTCATGCATTGTAGTATATCTAAAAGTTATCATATGTGATTTTAAATGTGATGTTTGTTTGATCATTAGAAGCAGAAGAAACATTTAAGACACGAAGTTCAGTAACTGGGGGGGGATGTTTAGAACTCTTTCACAGGTTTAGGCAAAGCTAGAATATAATTTTCTAGTTCTACCTTAAATACTTTCTGAAAATAACAATGATAAATAAATAAAATAATTTTTGAAGTTTTAGGATATAATATTTAGAGATTCTGTAAACTTCAATTAAAGTTCACACTTAAGCTATGATGAAAAAAATCTTTTTGACCTTTCCACAATTAGAGATACCTACTCAGTGCAATTCTTGTAGCCCTAAGACCATAAGCTCCAAGAGGACAGGGCCATGTCTATTTTGTTTCTGGCTCTATCCCCAACAAAGAGTGTAATGCTGGCTCATTTAATATACTTAACCAGTATTGGTTGAATGGATGAATACCGTAATTGTGTACATGTACTATTACAAACAGATCCCATTAATTTACTAATAATGGCTCCCATTTGTTCAGTCATTCAAAACGAACTTAACAAATATTTGTTGAGGGCTTCTATGTACCAGTGTCTGTTCTAGGCACTAGGGATATAGCTATGAACAAAGCAGACAAAAAGAAATCCCTGTCCCATGGTGCTTACCTTCTAGCAGGAGGAGACAACCGATCAATGCTATAACTAAGTAAAATACATAGCGGGTTAGTTCGTGATACGTATTTAGTAGAAAACTAAACAGGGAAGGCAGACAAAGGGTGTCAGGTGGCAGGGAGAACTTTCTGGAATGTTTAAGCACAGCAAGGGGAGGCCAGGGAGGCTGCAGCAGACAGAATCAAAGGGGGGTGGGGAGGTAAAACATGCCTCCCATTAGGAAGCTTTCACTCTGAGTGAGATGGGGAGCCATTGGCCAGTGTTGAGCAGAGAAGTGAAACCATCCAACTTACATGACAACAGTATCAACGTGGCTGCTGTGGTGAGGACAGAATGAGGCAGGGCTGGAGTAGAAGCAGGGCGAACAGGGAGGAGGCTGTGTGTCAACAACCTGGCGAGGTGATGATGCTTGAATTTATTGTTCAGCATGTGCCAGGTGGTGTGAGAACTGCTTGATGGCTTTAATATTTACATATTCTATTACCTAATCCCCACAAACTTCTGAGGTGCATTATTATGTTGCCATTTTTGGGATCAGGAAACTGAGGCTAACAATGTTTGACTTGCCCCAAATCACCCAGCAAGCAGGTGGCAGATGTAGGATTCAAACATAAGTCTGTCTGTTAATGACCCCACTGCAGTGCCACCCTATGTTTTCATACATATTTATCAAATGCTTAGTAATAATTAGCATCAGTATATCCAGAGATTATGAGAATACCCACTTTAGGGGTGAGGTGATATTAATAATAAGAAACCGACCCACCCTTCCAGCTCTGTCCTCAGTTTCTCTGCGCTGGGAACCCCCTACACCAGCCAAACCAACTGACTTATTATGTCCCACGTATTTCTTGAACTTTCCCGATCTTAAAAATTTAAAGAAAACTTAGCCAACCTGACACTCAAAACAGAAGCCCTGTCTACAGCAAGTCTGATAATTAGGTCTGGTCTCTGAATATTTCCAGGTGACAGATAAGGTGTTCATTGCTGGCTGTACCTGTTCATGTGCTCATGTCAGACAGCACCTGGGGAATCCCAGAGGTTCTTGCAATCGATCTTGCAAAGAGTTGGCCACATTAAAAGTTTGGTTATAGGGCAATAGCATTCATATTATAGAACATTTCTCATCAGCCAGGACTCTTATCATAAAAACAAAACAAAACAAAGCAAAACCACGTGGCGCTAAAGAAAACTAGGGCTTCCCGGTGGCTCAGTGGTTAAGAATCCGCCTGACGAGGCAGGAGACACGGGTTCAAGCCCTGGTCCGGGCAGATCCCACATGCCGCGGAGCAGCTAGGCCCATGCGCCACAACTACTGAAGCCCGCGTGCCCTAGAGCCCGTGCTCCACAACGAGAGAAGCCAGCGCAGTGAGAAGCCTCCGTACCGCAACAAAGAGTAGCCCCAACTCACCGCAACTAGAGAAAGCCCGCGCACAGAAATGAAGACCCAACACAGCCAAAAATAAATAAATAAATAAATAAATAAATAAATAAATTTATTTAAAAGAAAAACAGGAAAGAAAAGAAAAAAGAAAACTGGGACTTAGGGTAAAAAAGAAACCAAAATCCTGCTTCTCTTGATATTAGAATGGTAGGATTTGTTGGCTTGAGGTTCCAAATTTGATATTTAATTGTTAATTTTCACTCTTGTCTGTAACTCATAAAGGAAGTCACTGTTTGAGGGACAGAAAATAGAACCATAAGTTATACTATTAGAGTCTCAGTCCTGCGTTCACTACCACCCAGATGTTGGTTTCAGGAGGTGGCCGACAGCCGTCTTATTGCTGTGGACAATCTGTCTATTCTATGGCCTGACACTTTAAATTCAACCCCAGGCAATGGACTAGGATGGAGGAGAAAAGAAAATCACAGTAGATAGGACACTTTGAGAAGTCTGCCTGTTGACCTGGCACTGTGGGTCCCTGGATGGAGATAAACAGACCCTCAGCTATTAAAACCATTATCTCAGAGTTTGGTAAAAACACAACACAAGAGGTAAGAGTCAGGAGATATGAAGAGACTGTTTCCGGCTCTTCCACTTTTTATAGTGCTTCAGGTAGTGACAGTGGACTTACGGTTATAAAAGCCCCCTCATTTCTTTAAAATGCCTTCTTGTTCCATTCCCTGGCTCCAATGCCTGAATGCCAAAAACTTTGGAAGAACAGAATTAGAGCATAATTAACTGGCGAAGTTTAACACAAAAACTTGGAACAATTGCCTCCATTCTAGCCGCACAAGTGACTTTAGAAAACCCAAGTCAGCAGCTCATTGCCTTAATTCTTGCACATATGAAGTTAAAATTAAAGCATCTCTGCTTACACCTAAGGCTCTTTTAAAAGTCAATTTTACACTTTCCCTGTGTATTAGCACGAAAAGTTTCAGGCATACTGAACAGAACTGAGCCCAGACTAGAAGTCTAAGTTACTAAAATAAAGAGCTTTGTGTGGTGGCCTCTCACATTATTAACACAACAACGTCATCTAACAACTCTTTCCTTGAAACTTCATTCCAGGCTACTGCCTGAGTCGTAAGTAAAAACACAGTATGGCCCTCAGGCCGGCTCTGAGGCAACTTCTCTAGAACAGGATGTGCTTCTTCCTTGAGGTGACAGGTTACATACTGCAAGGTTTTTTTCAACCCTATTGAAAACATCTCATTTGCTGCCAAGCTATATGTAAGGGAAAGAAGCACGGTCTGCCCTCAGAGGCTCCCTGGAGACTGAAACCAGAGAATAGCCGGACATACACGCAGTATGAAAAGCCTAAATTAAACAATGGCTTTACAAGAGCACCTTCCCATGTGACTTTGAATCAGAGTAAAGGGAAGTTCACGAAATCAAAGCAGTAAAAGGGATCTTTATTTGGAAAGTACTCATTAACTCAGCAAAGCAAAGCTTTAAGAATTAGACCTGTGAGGAAAATCCTCCTGGCAATGAAACCAGGGCTTTGATTTCTACTGGCTCATAAAATAAATAATAATATCCACTTACAGTTCTATATTACCTTTCAATTTACAAAGTGCTTTCCCATACTCTATTTTATCTTCACAACATTCTTGTGAGGAATTGAGTTATGATTATTCTTTCATGGGTTAGGAAATTGAGGCTCGGTGAGCAGACAGGATTTCCTCAAGGTCGCATAGTTATTAAGAAGCAAAGCCCAAACTGAAATGTTGGTCTCCAGACCCCCACTTCGCAGCTCTTGCTCTGTTGCCTCTGGAAAGGTAGTAAGCCATAATTCCAGATTATCATATCTAGTTATAGTTAACTGGGGAAATTCTAAAAGGCCGCTGGTTACCCAATAGCTTGAAAAAAAAATAGGCCAGAATTGGAAGAAAGCAGACTTACAAACTGCTTTATATATGTTCCCTATGACAATGGCAAGAATCCAAGGTACATTTTGAGGTCAAACAAAACTAAAATAAACTTTATTTTTGAACTTCATAATAATGATATCAAAGGCTGAAACTACTGCATCAGAAGTTCTGCCAGTTGAAAAAAAGAAAAGTTCCCTGACTAATTTATAAACTTAAAAGGTTTTCTAAGGTTCTCTCTCAAGTGAATTAAACACTGATTTGATGGTGAAAATACTTGAAACTGACTTTTGGTACCTGGAGTTGGGTTTTCTTTCTTTCTCTCTCTCTCTCTCTTTCTTTCTTTCTTTCTAACAAACTTGAGACGGCGTAAGGCAGAGAGCTATGGTAGAAGGGCAATGCTTTGGTGACCAGGGAAGGCTGGCCTTTGAATCCTGGCTCCAGCTAAGTGACCTGACCAGTCTATTTAACTACTGAGGGCTTTATCTATAAAATGGAAGCAAAACTATTATTGTTCGGTGGCTTAGTCAGCTAGGGCTATGCTATGACAGAATACCCCAGAGTTAATGGCCTGAACAGCAGACAGTTGTTTTCTCACAGCTCTGGAGGCTGGAAAGTCTAAGATCAAGGTGCCAGTGAGGTTGGTTCTTGGTGAGGACCCTCTTCCTGGCTTGCAGATGGTCACCTTCTGGTTGTGTGCTCACATGACCTTTCCTGGACATGTGTGCACAGAGACAGGAAGGAAGTGAACTCTCTGGTGTCCCTTCTTACAAGGGCACTAGTCTTATCACGCGACCTCACCCTCATGACTTCATCTAAACCTACTTACCTTCCAAATGGCCCCACCTTCTAATACCATCACACGGAGGGTTAGGGCTTCAACATACACTTTTGGGGAAAACAATCATTCAGTCCATAGTACTTGATTCTCACCTTAGTAGCAAAGCAGACTGGAAAAATAAGGCATTTAGAAAGAAAGAAGCAGTACTGTTAATTAAGTAGGAGCACAAAATAGTGAAGACCACTGATGCCCAGAACCCCTGGGTCACTCACGTTAGTCACGATCTGTCAGGTAGCCTTTCTGAAACAGTCGAGAACGTGGATGAGGATGCTAGGAGAGAATGCTGTCCTTGAGATCCCAATCATGACTGGCTGCCCACAACCTATTTTCAGAGAGTCCATCCTGTTTGTACCAAATGACACCCACCACCTTAGCTGAGGTGTAAACAGCTGCCAGGAGGAGAAACCACCCATAATTCAGTTGAGCAAATCAGATTCTCCAACCAGGGAATGAAGCATTAGGCGTAACAGTTGAAATAGTGAGATAACAGTTGGTTGGGGGAGGGGGTCGAGAGACGCATTTGACAGGTATAGCACCAAAGTCAGGCCTGGACCCATTTAAGCAAAAGCTACTACGTCCAAACAGAAGCGAAAAAGGAGCAGAGCAGCCATGAGGAAGGTGGCAAATCTGGAAGGCAGGTCTGAGCAGCTGGGCAAAGAAAAGTGGAATCAGGAGGTCAGTCATTCAGTGAGAGAAGATAATAGACTCAGGTACTGATTGCGCAATCTCGGGGCCTCCTATGGCCTGGTTGTACTTTTTTCCAGACTCCAAATATTTCCGAGATTCCCTGGTATTCTTTCACTAAATTCTCTTTTTACCAGAAATAGTCTGAATGGCTTTCCGTCTCTTGCCACCAAAAAGCCTTAAACATAATAAATACAATCAATCAATCCGTCAGACAGATTAATTTGATACAAATTAATTTAATACAAATCCATGTGAAAATGCTAAAGCACAATCTAAGAGCCACACAGGTGAGGGCTGGGAAAAACCAGAGTGAATGTGCAATCAGAGCTGGGTGAGGTTACAGAGAACCCTCCCTAAAGACATGAACTAAAAAAAAGAAAAAAAAAAAAAAAAAGACATGAACTGAACCAAGTACGGAAAGTAGGGAGATGCTGTGCTTGCCGTGAGAAAGGCATTTATCTAGGAAAATATCTGCAAAGAGACATAAACAGCAAACCACTGAAGGTGAGTTCGAAAGCAAGCTAATACAATAGCCTGCTCTTTCAAAGAAATAATATTTTAAAAAATTAATTTCATTTTGAGTATATTGATAATATCTTCTAATGAACATTTTTAAATTATTAGATTGCTTTGAAACTCACATTTTCTTCAATTCAATAGAAGTACTGTTTTATTAGTTTTGCTGTTTTTAGGTCCAAAATCATGTGTGTCTTTAGTTTGAGGTCAGCGGCTAACTATCAATTTTCAGTGAATTAAGTCTCAAGTTCTGTTTATGAGACTTACAGAAATCTCCTAGTTCTTGGCTTACTTATGAAAGGGAAGAACTTTTCTTAGGCTAAGTGTTCAACAGGTTTTAATGCTATGACTTAACAACTTGCTATTAATCATCAATTCTAACATTTGTAAGTGTTAAGACCCTTTGACATAAAAAGATATCTGTATTATTTGCTTTAAATTCCAGTATTTGCTTTAGTCTCAGAAAACTCTAAGCACATCTTATTAGGAGACTGTCACAATGGATTATCTGAAAAAGCATATGAGAGTTTTAGAGCCCTGACCTTGTTTGACACAAATGTTATGTGTCACCAGCATGACCAGAGAAGCGGCAAATCAATCAATAATTACTGGCAAAGAAAGGACAGGTGACTCTAATGGAAATGACAGAAAATGGATGGGAACAGCTGTTCTATGGCAGAGTCTTTCCCTTTAGGCACAGCACAAAAAAAGTCTTAAAAGTGTTAAGAAAGGCCAAATACAACTGCTTATATCTTGCTATCATATTTTGGGGGGAAAAGTTCAAACTTATGAGCTTAGTACTTGAGGCCATTCGTCTCTTCCACGAATACTTATTGAGCTCCTATTATGTGTCACGCTCTGGATGTATATTACCAAATGAAAGAATTCCTCTTTGTGGCACTTATGACCTAGGGAGGACCCCTTACATACAATTGCTTCAGTGTGTCATCCGCATTCATGCCTCCGTGCCTTCTGCTACACTGTCACTCCTCCACGGAGGATGTTCCCAACACACAAACCACATATACACACGTGTGAGGGCACCCACACAAGCGCACATTCTTCGTGTAGCTCTTTCTCACTCCTCAAACTTCAAATATCACCTACACCGGAAAGTTTGTTCCTAATTTCCATTTCTTTCTTGATTTAAATATCCTACCCCCTGTGCTCCCATATATCCTGTTCACACGCTTATCAAAGCATTCATTATAATGTATAATCTGCTATCTTTGCTGATTTATTGTGGGTCTCCCCTATAAAGATGGGGGCCTAGATCTAGCATGATACTTGATACACAATGGGTGCCCTGTAAATGTTTCTTAAATGAATAATGAACTACTAAGAAGCAGTGGTGGCAGATGGGCTAAGAAGGGAAATGATCTTGGACATTGAAAACAATAGTTTTAGTCAAAGTCAAAAAGATTTTGACATGTAAACAGGAAGAAAGGACTAATCATCTTATATTGTCTTAAGAGAGTGGGAACAGATTCTATTTAATACCAGAATCTCTTACAGATATTACAGCCTGCCCTCCACCAATTCAGCACTTCTATTTAACCAAAGTCTGTGACTATAGTCAGTATGCTTTGATACTGATTGATCTAACACACATGGCACGTACAAACAGACACACATATACACACACACACACACAGTACAAGTCTTCTCCTTCAGGTGAATTCGTCAGCTTACCGGTTGGGGCACAGCACACACAAGGTGTCACATGACAGATATTCTACCGGGGAATTAATAAATAAATCCTTTAATTTCAGGAAAAAAATCCATTTTTATAGTTCCACAAGTGTGAAATTTTAGCAGATGGTGCTAAATAACTTATCACATCTCTGGGGCCTGGCTTATGCCACATCATGTTGGGCCATAGCTAAACAGCCTGGCCTCCTGATTTAAATTCAACCCAGGGATATATTTGGCATTTCTATGACATTGAGTGAAAGGCTTTAATGCATGCTCAAGTTGCTATTGCACAACCTGAACCAGACAGTGAGCTAGAGAAGACATGTAACATTCTGTCACTTTCAGTGGAGCAACTGGGAGACGAAAACTCTGCTTCACCATCTTAATGCGCCCTTTGCAGACTCCCAGCTTTTTGGATTTGGATCGTGGCCCATTACCATGAAAGCGGTAAAGGAGGTTGAGAACGTGCCTCTCTACAATTGAAAGCAAGGAGGGAAGAGTCCAAAGATTACAAAGCCTCCAGCAGAGATTGGTAGGTGGAGAAAGGTGATGGGCTCTTTAATCCTGGGCTTCTTAGTCTATGTGCCAAAAGATTAGGACGTGACTAGGACACAGGTCATGGCACATGCCGCTTACCACCAGAGGCCAACAACATCCAACTACACTGGTCTATGTTCAATGGACAAGCCCACTGATCACCCACTTAGAATCAGGACAACGTCAAATAGCTTTTCTGAATGCTTGCTCTCAGTTTCCATACTTGCTTTATTCCAGACAGATAATGAATAGTCCCATGCCAGTCTAATAGTCAGTCTGAAGGCCACACTTTTGGTAGCATTTGTCTGAAACTCTTGAGTTTTCCTCTCTGTCCTTTAGGTTCACTGGCAAGGACCAAGCAAGGTGGTTGAAGGTGAATGGTGGTGACTTGTTGATTGTTTGCTGGCAATGGTCAGCTTATGGAATTTAGTCTCATGGATGCTGAGAGCAAAAGATATTCAACAAGGGATTGACCTTAAAAATGGACTGCTTAGAACTCCCAAATGAGCAGGGAAGCAGACCTGCTTGTTTGCCGCAGCCGTGGCCCTTCTTTAAGGACGTTATCTAGGTAGAGAGTTATTAAGGAGGACAAAACAAAAAAATACAAGTCCAGTTGAGAAAGCATCTTTACCAGGATGTGTGAAGGCGACAGGGGTGATGTCAGAGGTGGCAGGAAGTTTGCCTCTCTCTGCATTGTTTATCTTCCTCCCTCTCTGAGCCTTCAGGCTCCTGAATTCAGATGCTACAGATAATAATTACTGATTCCCAGCATTTGAAGGAATACTATGGAGAAAATAGACTTAACATGGGTATTTCAGCCTATCCTAACTCCCTGCTAAAACACCTAGGATGATACAGAAAATGACCAAAGACAAAAGTTACTGTTTTAAAGCAGAAACTAACACACCACTGTAAAGCAGTTATACTCCAATAAAGATGTTAAAAAAAAAAAAAAAGTTACTGTATCTCCAAAACTAAATCTGGTAGCCTATCATAAGAATCTGTTGGGGATTCCTATCAAGTCTAACAATGGAGCTGAATTTTAAGAAATTCAAGAGCCTATCCATCCTTCATCTGTTGAAAGAGAACATCTCAGCCACCTAAAACTATGACGAAAAATATAGGAGGAGTCCTTAGAAGTCCTCTCTGTTCTTCTTCCAACCTCTTCACCCTGCCTTAGAGATACAGAGACTACAGTCTTGCTACTGGATGGCACTTAGGGGCAGCCAGAATCCATCAGCTCTTCACTCAGCATCATCCTAAAGCCATTTGGAGACTGATTCCAAGAGAAAAAGAGGGTGAAGACGCTAAAGTTCATGGGTACATACAGAAAGCATTCTAGCCATTGTTCTTGGCATTGTAGATTTCCAAGTACTCTGTTCTATCACAAAAAATTCTCAAAATAAGGTTCACAGAAGAGTAGCACCATGAAATGGCTTTCCAGAAGGTGTTGTGAACAAAGAATTTGAGGCAAGGATGCATAACCCCTCCGTGGGTAGTCACAGTATCCCTAACAGTTTTGAGATATCCTGCAGGAAATAACCACGTTTAAATGTGTATCCATCATTGGCTAAATTCTTTTGCCTAGATGCACACTTACTAACATAACTCTTAATATTCTACATAACAAGTATTTTTCAGAAAACACTGAGGAAAGCTTGTTCACATCGGAGAAGCAGAAAGTAGAAGTAAAACCAGATCCCTTTTCTGTACACAGAGATGCCCTAGATGAATGTCTGGCTGATCGGGAAAAGTGGACAAGAAGACTTGCCCATCAATTACCTAATGTAATCAAATTATTCTCCAGTTTTGATCCTAGGAGAGAATTCATCCAGCACTGACAGTGTCAGTGAGGAAAGACAAAGACAATCTACAAACCCTGAATGATCACAAACACGGAGTTGAAAAAGAGATTTCTCTCTGTTCCAGGATGAATAAAGAAAGAAACTTAAGTCTATAAATTAGTGCAGAAATAGGAAAAAGGAACGTCATCTGGAAGTCTCCAAAGAGCATTCTCTAGAAATAATTCTATGTGTCAATATTCTAAATTTTAAAATAACAGTGAAACCACAATTTCAATCAAATGGCAGTATAAAACTTACAAACAAGCCTAAATAGACCTAATTTACCTGAAATAAAATGAAATCTTTATTTTAAAAACTAGTCCTAAGAAAAATTCTCCAGACTTAACCTATTTTACGGTTGCATTCTTTTAAGAAATAGACACTTGCCACACTATATAAACAATTCCAGGATACATAAAAAGATACAAATCCTCCTCATTTACTTTACAAAGCGGGCATAATCCTGACACTAAAACCACACACACACACACACACACACACACACACACACACACACACACTACTGCTGATACTGATGGTTACTGACAATTATCAGAATAAGAATGAATGCAAAACTCCTCAATAAACTTCAAATGTGTATTAAAAGCATAATCCAGAATGAAAAAGTAGGATTTACGCCAGGCACGCAAGGACTGATGTAATGCTAATACCCAGTCATTGGCAAAGAGCAGTAAAATTAAAACTCTAGTACCATGTGTGAAGAGTGAGATCATAAGGTCCCTTCCTGCCCTGTTTCAAAGAAGCAGTTAGGGCCTCAGTGACTCATTTCCAAAGTTTTCTTCAGAGGAGAAGCCAGAAGCTCCTTGAAGACAAAGCTGCTTCTTGGTTTGGGGGAAAGCCCAAGTTCACTGAAGCAAAGACGATGGACTTCTCAGAGAGGGAGAAGTGTCCTTGAGGACAGAAATAGAAGGAGGACATTGACTGCATTACCATGGAAGGAGGTAGGTGTCAAAAAGTCAGAGGCAGTGGGGACCAGTGGACCTCCAGTGTGGTTCCCCAGGGACACAGCAGATTAGGGTTGTACGCAACATGAAGGGAGCTGGGCCGTCAGCAAGGGGCTCTAACCAAACCCAGGACTCCTGTGCATGAAAAGTGAAACAAAAGCAGCACGTGAAGAAGCCATGATAGCTGGGACACTCGGAAGTTCTAAGGTAGATTGAGGACAAAAGAGGACTGTCCTCCAGTGCACCATCATTGCCTGAAGAGTTGTTGCAACACTTCCCCCAGGGCTGTAGTGGGAAAACAAGATCCACAAGAGACACATTCATTCCAGTGAGTCAAAATCATTAATTTACTTACAAATATTTATTATGTACCAGGTGCTAGAGATACAGCAGGGACAAACAGACATATCTAGCACTCAGGAGCTTACATTCTAGGTTGAGGAGATAGCAATAAACAATTAATAAGAAAGTCAATTATATAGTATGTTAGAAGTTGCAAAATGCTGTGGAATAAAGAGTGAAGAAGATGGGTTAGAGGCTATTGTAATCTAGTCAAGAAAACATGGTGGTAGCTGCAGAGGTGATAAGTGGTCAGATTCCAGATATATTTTGACGGTAAGGCCAACATGACTTCCTGACAGACTGGATGTGGGGTGTGAGGCAAAAAGAGTAGTCAAGAATGACTCCAGATTTTTCCATTGGAGCAACTGCAAAGATGGAACTGCCATCAGCTGGTCTGGGAAAGACTGATCTGGGTAGAGCGATTGGGAGGCAGATTTGAAGAGACCCAGATCTCTTTTTCTTAACATACCACATATCAGTTTTCTTTTTAACACCCAAGTGGAGTGTTGACACCTACCTCCTTCCATGGTAATGCAGTGGTTTAAGTTAACTTTGAAAAGGAAGGCAGGGCGGGAGGGGAAAAGAGGGCCAGGGAGCAATAAACGTGCTTTTAACACAACAGGTTTTTGTCTCAAAATCTTTGGACCAAAATTCTATTCCACTACTTTATTATCAGCAACGTATAGTGTGATATTCTAAGGTTTGTACAGAATTTAGCCAGGGGGATGTTGGGAGCTGTCGGGGAGATTTCACAGAGAAAACGACATTTAAACTGGGCTTAGATGGATATATATGAGCTCAGAAGCTAAGAAGAAAAGCAGGAATGTAAACATGAAACTTCGAAGTGTAATGGTAGGTAACCCCGTGTGACCAGAACCTTCCATAGATGGAATAGAATGACTGCAAATGAAGCTGGGAGAATAGGCTGGGTCAGATTTGGAAGACCTTGTATGAGGTGCTAAGAAATTCAACTTATTTTGCATGAATTTGTGTAACAGCAACTGAGAACAGAATGAAAGACAAAGACAAAGCCATGGCCGTGGAAATGTAGTTGCTGAGTTTTTAATAGGTGCAATAGAATGATTCTGTGCTTTAAAGCCTGAGTAATTGCAGACAGACTAAGGAGTTACGGCAAAGTATTGCATGTTTACTATAAAACTGAGCAGTTCAGATCTAGTGATATCAAAGAACAAGTATACCCAAGACAGAAAGGAGACAATATTTTAAGCAAACCTGACTAATGATTTAACTCCCGTCCAAGGGAAGAGCAATGGGGAGATACCCCAGGATCGTACTTTAGTCCTACCTATAATTCTTTGTATTTACTCTGTCTATGCTTAAATTAACTGATAAGAGATTGTTAATGTTAATTTTCTTAGTGTGCATTTAGTTCTTCCCAACTAATCCTTTTTTAATCAGTAGTATTGCATTAAAAACACTTTGGTTATCATTAAAGGTGCTTGAACCATAAAAACGCAACTGATGCCTGCATTCAAAGTAAATTGTTGAATGGACCAATTAAACAAGCTCCTAGTAAAGAGATAAATCACATCTAAGATATGCACAACTTTATGGATATTTCTCCTTTAAGCCCTCAGGTCCTATAACTCTAAGGGATACCTCGCAGCTTGCCAGCTATTTACTGTGCCCTAAAGACGAGATGGCTCAGACAACCAGACCCATTTTTCCTTAGGTTATGAGAATGGGATTAGGATTAACTTGCCCTTCTGTGTTGACCACATGCTTCTTTTTTTTTTTTGAATTTTTATTGGAGTATAGTTGATTTACAGTGTTGTGTTAGTTTCTGCTGTACAGCAAAGTGAATCAGTCATGCATATACATATATCCACTCTTTTTTAGATTCTTTTCCCATATAGGTCATTACAGAGTATTGAGTAGAGTTTCCTGTGCTATACAGTAGGTTCTTATTAGTTATCTATTTTATATGTAGTAGTGTGTATATGTCAATCCCAATCTCCCAATTTATCCCTCCCACACCTTCCCCCCTGGTAATCATAAATTTGTTTTCTACATCTGTGACTCTATTTCTGTTTTGTAAATAAATCCATTTGTACCATTTTTTTAAGATTTCACATATAAATGCTATCTACCTGAAAAAGAATTCAGGGTAATAATAGTAAAGACGATCCAAAATCTCAGAAAAAAATGGAGGCACAGACTGAGAAGATATTTACAAGAAATGTTTAACAAAGAGATAGAAGATTTAAAGAACAAACAAACAAAGATGAACAACACAATAGAAGACCACATGCTTCTCAATTGTACATCTCATGTGGAGCCATCGGCAGGACAACGGAGACCTGATGCAAGGTTCAGTCATCGCCTGGACTCTGCAGTGCTCCCTGGGGTTGCTGCGTTACTGGTGCATTTTGAACATCGACATGCTCTGCGTTCCACTTTTTTATCAAAGCCCAGAAATCTTTTCCAAATAGCCTCAAGATTGCTCTCACTCTTGGACCTGGACATTTTCAATAATCAGTTTGATGCTTCAAATAATCTTCCTCTGTCCTTTGACATAGCCTTCTACTCCCACTTCAAAACCTGGATTGAACACCTTTTTTCCCTAGTGGAGCTAGGGAATATTTTTAGGCAAAACCTATCCAATATAAAATAGATGATCAACAAGGATATATTGTATAGCACAGGTAATTGTAGCCATTATCTTGTAAAAACTTATAATGGAGTATAATCTGCAAAAATACTGAATCACTATGCTTGTATACCTGAAACTAATATAATCTTATAAATCAACTATACCTCAATTTAAAAAAAAATATCCATTAAAACATATAAAGAGTGTATAGATGGCAAACCGTAAACATTTAGAGCAAACAGTGAAATGAAATACTATGTTACCATTTGTAGGTATAGTTTTAGGCAGCCCACAAAGTAATTAAATTTGGTAAAGTTTTATAAAAATCCTGAGTGTTTGACACCTCCAGGAGTAAAGCCATCTTCAGAAAATCCAGAACCATGAAACTGACAGATTCTCCTTTTCTGGGCACTAGAATACCTCTGGATTTAACCCAAAGCTCGCACTGAGTCATCAGAGAACTGCACTTTCTTTCAAAAGAAATCAGCCAAATTATTTTTACTTTGAAACTCCGGTGTGGGGTATCTCTTTTGTTTTTCATCTTGTCATGAAAGGAACATTCGGCGCTATGTATTCCCTCACACAATAAAGGCTAAAAGTTTAACCAGAGACCTAGTTATAAATGTATATCATCAACTCTAAGTTAATCAATGTTTAATTATGTAAGTTGATGAATTTTTCAGACTCAGCCTCAACTAAAATTTCTCCTTTTATATTTTATATTCCACTTTATGTTCTGTAATGAGGATATATTCTTTTATCTCCCCAGCACCTTTTCTTTTTTGGTGAGCTCCACCCTCACTCCTATTTCCACCTTCTTTCAGGAAATACTCCTCTCCCACTCCACCACATGGTCCAGGTGAGAAATGCCAGTTACAGCATCGCATCCTCTGGTCAGAGAGGCTGCGTGTGACCTGAACTGGACCTTCCCTAAACTTCTACAAATTGAGATTTAACCAAAAGGGACAATCCCGCTCTGGTATCAAGGCTTAGGAGCTGAGCCTGAGAGGTGGTGACCTCGTGGAGGAGGGCTGTAGGAAAACACGTTGAAAGGAGTAGAAATGAAAGCTAGAAGAGAGAGAGACTTGAAGAAACCTGAGTCCCTGTTTCCAATGATTCTGGAGACCCAGTTATATCCTTGCCCTTCCCTTTTGCCTAAGTTAGTTCAGGTTGCATTTCTGTTTCTTGTTTGCAAAGGGTCCTACTTAACATGCACTCTCATAATTCCTCCATTAATAGGGGTGGAATAATCTTACCCTGGTCAGTCTTTCATTTTGAGTCACTATTGTGCAAATCAGAAAACAATTTGCTAGATCTGAAATTTTTCAGAATTTTTCATGAAAACCTGGATTTTTTTTTTTTTTTTTTTTTTTTGCGGTACGCGGGCCTCTCACTGTTGTGGCCTCTCCCGTTGCGGAGCACAGGCTCCGGACGCGCAGGCTCAGCGGCCATGGCTCACGGGCCCAGCCGCTCCGCGGCATGTGGGATCTTCCCAGACCGGGGCACGAACCCGTGTCCCCTGCATCGGCAGGCGGACTCTCAACCACTGCGCCACCAGGGAAGCCCAAAAACCTGGATTTTTAATCACCTTTGCAGAAAGAAAGAAAAAGATTTTTGTCCTAGGACAAATAGAAAATACTTTATGGGGGTGCCTTTCTCCCTCGTCTCCAAGCAGTGTTCTTAAAATCAAATTAGTATTTTATTACCTGCCTCTCCCAGACCAGAGCTGATAGAATCAAGCAATTCTTGACAAAGACCAAGGTCAAGCTCATTTTGTTTCCGACTCAATGATGTTCTTTCAAAGCCTTGGTACATTCCTCTTGTGATAAATATTCTTAGATTTGTGCAAGAGAATTTGTTGGGAAAACAATAAATCCTGGCCCTGAATTTGAACCTGAACTAATCATCAGGCAGTCTATAAAGCAAGGTGTAATCAGATAAATTCAGCATAGCAATATTTTTCAGCATTATTATCCTAACTGGCCAGTGAGCTCTGTGGATGGTTTTAAGCGGTTTGGCTGCTTTTTTTCTGGGGAGTAGTTATCCATGAAAAGATGATTAGCTTTCAATTACAAGTAATGAATACTCTCTCGGGTTTCTTTGCCCCTACCCCTTTCTCTCTTTGGGAAAAAAAATACTCAACCTCTCAGACAATTAACTCTCTATGAACTACGCTAGTACTCCAGCAATAGAATCACCACCAGGAAACACAATCACAGGGCCAGCTCTGTTGTTCTTTTGCTGAGTTCCTGGGAAAGTCATTCCCACCAAGTATGATAGATATTTTTATTGCAATTGCCCTGGAAACTGCCAGCCAAAGAGAGATCCAGAGAAATTTTATGGTTCACAACATACCTTGAGCCCCTAAATAAAGATGTTGCAGAAACATGCTGCGTCAGCCAGTTTACTGAGGATTGGGCTTTCTTGCCATAGGAAATGAGAGACCCTTTAATCATTGTTAGCTCTTACTTTAAGATTCACTGGCACGGTTCTTTCTGAGATGCTTCACTTCTGACAATGCTGCTTGTAAAGAAAAAACAAGCAAGATCAAAGCTGAGAATCAGAGATGTTAATGTACTTAATTAAGGGGACTTCCCTGGTGGTCCAGTGGCTGAGACTCCGCGCTCCGAATGCAGGGGGCGCGGGTTCGATGCCTGGTCAGGGAACTAGACCCCACATGCCACAACTAAGAGTTCGCATGCCTCAACTGAAAAAGATCCCACATGCCACCACTGAAAATCCCACATGCTGCAACGAAGATCCCGCGTGCCGAAACTGAGACCCCGGGCAGCCAAATAAATAAATAAGTAAATAAATAGTACTTAACTTAAGATTGCACAGCTAGTCAATGACAGAGATTGGATTTTAAACCCACAGGTTACTTTACTATTTTACTTCTCATGAGATGATGTGAATGAAACGCATATACACGATTTCTAAATTTTTTTAGCCCCTCTGATACATTTTTTTAAAGATTCGTATTTCTATAGCCAGTGCTCAGTGTTTTAGTCAAGATTACAGTCAAGATTGCCCTTTAGAAGAACCCAAGCAAACTAGTTTCTAACTTGTCCTGGGTCATTCAGCTCTTAATTCTCCATATTAGTCTAAAGTGGCAGAAGTCTGACAATTCTTCCTATTCGCTTCTGGAATGTATATTTTGAAAATGAGTGCTTCTCATGTTCCAGTAATTCACACCAACTCAATAAAAACTGCCCAACTCATCCTTGTCACTCCATCTCACAAAGAGCTAGCCTGAACGTGAAGCACTCTCCCAAAACTTAGTATAAAATTCATTTTAAAGAGTATTTCCATGTCTTATAATCTAGCTACATAACAATATGGGCTCTAATTTCCTCTTTAAAGTGTGACATTAACCAAAAATTAAATCAGAATGTTTCCTCAGAATCTCCTGTCCTCTTTTTCTATTTGATGAAGCTAGCAGCTTGCATCCACGCACCAAAGTGGCGAAAACATGACAGGAAATGAATCTAACCGCAATGGATATGTAGCAGCACAACATGAGTTGTGTCTTCTAGGTCATCTAAAAGGGGTGCAGTCTTGGTAAACTGCAGCTGCTTTCAAATTTTCCAATAAAAGTCTTCTGTATGTGATTGTCTTTTGAAGAGAAAGAGAAAGAGAATAATTCAATCCTAAGAAGACGTTAACTTAAAACATGTGCATGTAAAATTCTAAGAGGTTATAAAAGTTAACAAAGGAATAGTATACAACAATAAAAAGGAACAAACTATTGATAAAACAATAACATGCAAGAATCACACAGCCATTTTGCTAAGTGAAAGAAGCCAGAGACAAAAGAGTATACGTTATATGATTCCATTTATAGGAACGCATGCATGGAACTCAAAACAGTGGTTGTCATAGTTATCTGGGAGGAGTATTAACTGGGAAGGGACAGAAAAAAACTTCTACGTGCCAGAAGTGTTCTATGTTCAATCTGGGCCGTGGTTATGTGGGTACATTTGTACATGTGAAAAATCACTGGGCTATGTGCTTAAGATCAGTGTTCTTTAAGTTCTTACTCAATGTATGTTATATTTATTCTTCAATTAAAAAAAATTTTTTTAAGTTTAGCCCAGCCATATAGATGAAAGAACGGTTATATAATTCATGCCTTGAACATTACTGATAATTCTGTTTTCTGTGGTACACAAACTTTTTTTAGTACTACTTACACTCCGTAATTCCTTACCTGCAGTGATGAAATGCAAAAAGCTATGAAAACCAAAGTTTTCCAACTGATTTGAACGGATGTGAAGCTATTTACATCTTTATTCATTCCACATTCTACCTACTGCAAATATTCACATGCCCCTCTGTGGCCATGCTGTTTGATTATAGGATGTCACCCGCACCCCCATTGTGGTGTTAAAGAATATGCAGTACATGCACCTTATTACCTTTGTAAAACCTCAAAATGTTCTAAATTTCTAAACACTTCTGGATCCAGTGGTTCCAGATAGGATATTGTTAAGCTTTATTTATTTGAGGGTACATTTGAAAAGGTTTAACCAGCACCCCAGACCTGTGATTTCACAGATATCTTATTGCTTAAGATGAGGCTGAATTTATTTAAGTAAACTGTGAGCTGAATTATTTAAATAAATAAATAAAGTAAAGAAATAAGTCGTAAATAATAAGGTGGCTCACAGCCAAAATGGTAAAAATGGCATCGAAATGACTGAAGCTTAAGAAACATCTTTCCAGCAAGTTCAGAAAGATGTTAACGTGTCCATACAGAAGGCCAAGTTGCCCACAAAAGACAAAGGGTGAGGGTAGAGACTTTCTGTGCATCTTGCCCAGCACCAAGCAGGAACCTGCATTCAGTATATCCACTCGACAAAGCCTTGTTAAACTGAATCTCCAACATCCCTCATCCTTTGACTTCTGTTACACACCATCCCTGAAAAGGAAGAATGAACACTGTTTTAAAATAAAATGTAAGGCCTTTGGGAAATAGTACTTTGGTTCCTTTTGGTTGGTTGTAAGAAAAGATAGAACCACATCTTGGTTTTTAACTTTAGGACATGTCTCTACTGGAAGCCCTCAAAGACTCAAATCAATCACTAATTCCCTGCTGTTTATTCTGTTCATCCAAGAACAGAGATCTCACAACCCAAACCGCATGAAATTCGCCACTGACTCTAGGAAAAGATTCACTTTTTTTGTGCTGACTCTCCTTTGCACCATCACTTCTGAACGGCTGCTTTCACATTTCTTTGCTTGATTCCTTTCTATTTTCCCCAAGGAAAAGAGCTCATTGTAAGGATTCTGCCCAAATATATTCCGGAAGTGCTGTTAAGTGTTTGCCTCATGCTTCTGTATCGGTTTCAGGACCGTGGTAAATCAACAGTCTGTGGGTGGAGATGCTCAGACCGAAATCATGCCTTTGAAAAACGCATAGCATCATTCTCCTCAAGCAGCTGCAGCCTTTTATTAATGGCTCAGGAGGCTTTCACACCTCCTTTTAAATCCAGCGCATGTGAAGTAATAAAACAGGGAGCAGTTTATAGGCAGGAAATATTAAAATATTTAATTGCTTTTTTTCCTTGGCACAAGGCAGCCAGCCTCAAGCGTTCTCTAACACATGAAAAAAAGGACACCTGTCCATGCTTGAATGGACATGAAACAGGGGATTGCTAAATTGAACACATCTGTGACCAAACCGCCTTTAAACCCACATCAAGCCCATTTTTTTTTTTTACTAGTTCTAACCATTTCCCTCCAACTACTTTTCATTTTCATCTTCCTTCTCCTTGTCTCATTACAACAAAGCACCGAAGAGAATAAATTGATATCATGCCCAAGATGACTCCCTGATCTATCTCAAAGAGAAACAGAGCACAAATTGAACCTGAAAATCTTTCCCATTGTCCGATCCTGTACTTTATAATCTAGCCCATTGAACCCTTCTCAGAGAAAGTGGGATCTAAATGTGTGAGTACGAATGAGATCACTAAACCTTTTGAGAAGTCTATCTATATGATGGTCTAAGGCAACCTGAGGTCAAGTTCCAGCTCTGCCAGCTGCTGGTTGAATGACTTTGGAGAGGTTGGCTAGCTTCTCTGAGCTTCAGTTGGCTCATCTGTAAAACGCGGATGGTCAACAGTGCCTCTCACATGAGGCAGTTGTGGGCATTAAACGAGATGTCCATTGTCAAGTGCGCAGTATGGTGTTTGGCACTCTGTGAGGCCCTAGTGTTAGCTACCCTTTCATTATAATTCATTCTAAAGAGAATTGTAAAATTATAAAACAAAAGAAGACATGGCTAACACTCTTCCACAAACAACTGACAGTAGCACAAGAGTATCTTGCTGAAATTTGTATTGGCTTTCTACTGCTACATAACAAATTTCCACAAACTTAACTGCTTAAAACACCCTTTTATTAGCTCACAGTCCAACAAGGCACGACTGGGTCCTTTTCTTCAATATCAGAGGCTGAAATCCATAGGTGAACCAGGCAGAACCCTCTATATTTTCACCGCCCCTTTGTCTAGGTAACTCCTCTTCATCCTTTAATTTTGCTCACGTGACTTCATTCACTCATTCATTCATCCAATAAATAACTACCGAACATCCACTCTATGACACAGATGAGGCTATGGTGATAAAATAGACTCATGCGGTCCCTGCTTTCAAAGAACAGACACTGTTGTTGGGGGTACAGGCAATTAAATGAACGAGTACAGCCCAGTGATAAGTACAATGACTGGAGGAGGGCTGATGCACCCAACAGAGGCACTTAACCAAAATCGGAAGTTTTCTGGAGGAAGTGACATCCAAGTCAAAAGTCGAAGTAGGAGTAGGAGTTGACCAGGTAAATGGGAGTTTGGGAGAGGAGGAAGTTCCAGACAAAGGCAATAGCATGATAACATGCAAACACACACTTGTTAGAAAGAACATGGCTCCTCTGAGGGACCTAAAATAGTTCCGTTTCACTGGAGTATGGAGTGCTGGGGCCAGTGTAGGATCTTGTCCTGGGGTAAGGAGGAGGCATTGAAGCTTAAGACTAGATTTCTGTTTAGCGACATCTCCCCAGCTGGCCTGCAGATAATAGACTGGAGGAGGGGCTAACAAGAGGAGAGGAAACCAGCAGGGAGTCCAGGGCAGTCATCCATATCAGACAAGACAGTAACTAGTTTTATGAAGAGGCAACAGAGATCAAGGGAAATGGAGAGATTTGAGAGAGGATGCCACCTACAGGAGCTTGGTGATGAATCAGCTATTGGGGATGAGGGAGGGTAATGCCCATGTCTCTGGCTTGGGCAACAGGGTGGATGCCAGTGCCTGAAACTGTCAGCGAGAACATGGGTGGAGGAGTGGTTTTGTGGGGGAAGATAATTGTTACCAAATGGCTTCTGGGATAGCCAGTAATTTACAGAGACTATTTCAGTTCTTCCTAGCCCACCTGTATGATTCAGCTACATTAAGCAAGAAAAGAAGCTCATTTGTTGAGTGTAAGGGGAAGAAGGGAAAATATAGAAGTGACACTGTCACTTGTTCCCCCAATTATCCACCTCTGGTCCCACAGTAGAAGAGTCTCATCATCTGGGATTTCTTGTTCATTCTAGGTGAGGATGATGGAGAATGACGGTAATGACCCTTTCCTCTGATGTTGTGCTCTTCCCCAAAATATCTGCATGGCTCACCCCTGTCCTCTCTTCATCCAGAGCTCTACTTAATTGTCATCTGATTAGAGGGGACTTGTTGAACCCCCTTAATAAAGAGCAAAATCTCACACTCATACTCCAGCAGTCCCTAGTCTGCTTTCTCTCGATAGCACTTTTGACAGAACGTGTGTGTGTGTGTATATAAGAGAGATTGTCTTTTTTAGTAGAATATAAGTACCACAAAGGCAAAGACTTTGTTGGTTCACTGTTAAATCTCTCTCTCTAAAACAGTGTTTGGACATAGTGGGCACCAGTATATACTTGTCTGAGTAGACGAATAAGTGTAGGAATGAAAGTCTATTGCTCAGAAGACTGACCTTGGCTGGAGAAAATTATGTGGAAATCCACAGGATAAAAAGCGTATTCGAACCATAAGAGTAGATAAATTTTCTCAAGAAGAGAATACAGAGTTAGGAAAGGTCCCTGAGGAATTCCAACATTTACCAACCTTTAAACGATAGCCTGTAAGGGGAGGAGTCTGCAACAGAGTGCAAAGGGGCAGTCAGGGAAGCAGAAGAAAAACCAAGATTATTGGGGAGTGAGAGAAGCCAAGGAGGAGGAGGATCATGAAAGAGGTGTCAACAGTGACAAATGCAACCAAGAAGACAAATAAGAAGAGTTACAGAAAGTCTCCATTGGGTTTAGCCATCAAGATGCCATTTGTGGCCCTTATTGAGAACAGTTTGAGGAAAGGTGAAGACGAGGGCCCGAATTCAGTGGATTTAGAAGTGAAAGGTAAAGAGAGGATAAGAAAAAAGTAGTTGAGGGAAATAAAAGTAGAGGGATGCTGGGCCGAGGAGAGTTGTTTTTCTTACAATGGTAGAACAAGTTTAAAGGTTGGTGGGAAAGACACAGTAAAGAGGAAGAGGTTTAAGATAAGAGAGAGCAAAAAAATAACCAATACCGGGAGATCTCTGCAGTACAGGAAGCGAGGCTTCCTTCTTCCGGAAGCCTCCTCTGACCTCTCCCCGCCCCTCCTCCTCTCCATCCTCTTCCCTACAGCCTGTGTTAACTGTGCATAAGTCTATTATTAAGCTTATCCAGTGAAATTGTAACTCTGCTCGTGTCACTGTTGTGCCACTAGGTTATGAGCTTCATTAGGGAAAGGACAACTTCTGATTCATCTTTTTATCCCCATGAACGAGCCCAGAATCTGGTACATAATGATGAATACTCAATAGATATCCAATAAGCGAATGAATGAAGGAACTGATGGAATAGACTTATGACCCTCAACAAGTATGTACTGATGCTCTCTGAGCCAAGCTCCACTCTGGGTTCTGGTCATTGAGCAGGAACAAAACAAAGCCCATGAACAAGTGAACTGAGGAAAGGACACAAAAATGTGGAGGGAAAAATAAAAGCAGGCTTGAGGCAAATGAAACATCACGAACCAGCACTTCATAAATTCAATAACGTTGATGCTTTAGAAGGGACACCATGCCTCTTCACAGCCAATTTTTTCCCCATGTGAGGGGAGGATTTACTTACCATTTATTAGGATTGATTATAGTCTTGCTTCCTCATTTCCTGTTTTTCATGACACTTGTAATCTATGTATTCACTTGCTTGAATTTGCCTTTCTCCATAAGCTCCCAAAAGTGGATTGAACTGGTTTTCCAGCTCTTTACTAAAAGAAAGACAGATCCAAGCTCCCAGAGTACCATGGGGTTAAAGCCTTGACCATGCCTTATTCGAAAGTAACTTCTCACTCAGGACCTCAGTCAACATTATGTTCTCCTACAGGAATTAAATGGAAAAGAGGGAAAAAAAAAAAAAAAGCAAGGCTTTAGGAGATATTGCTCAAACATTCCCAAATGGGAGTGCCTGTGTTTGAGTCATTAGTGTGCATTCAGGAACACCCCAAGCCTCATAGATAGGAGGGATTGAGGCATCAACACACAGCAACACTACTGTGATGCCAAGAAGCCATTCTAGGTCACTTACACAATTGACAAAAAAGTTGTCCAAACAAACAGATAAGGGAACATAGTAGTCACTGCGGAGCATTTAAGAAGCCACATCCTCAAGGATCTTGGATATCGGTGTTCATCAAACACTTGTGTTCTCTCACTGTGGCCATATTTTCAAAAATAAGAATTAGATCCTTTGTTGACTCTTTCTGCTCCGAAACCTAGTTTCTAATCTTGGTTGACCCTTTCACCTCTTCCCCCAGTGATATCATCCAATTGAACAATCACTTCCACATGGTTTGCTCCCAATTCTTCAGCCAAGAGCTCAGACCTGCGTTGCAATCTTCTAGCCGGATATCTGGATGTCCCTCCAATACCACAAAGCAAACATCCTCAGAACCAAACTCATTCTCTTCCTCTGAAAAACTAGTTCTTCCACGCAACCTCCCAGGTCCCATTCACGATGCCGCTATTCCACTAGGTGAAAACCTTCCCTTTTTGTACCTTTCCATCCCTTCCATTCTTCAGTTCTGTTGAGAGACTTTCTAAGACCCATTTCCAACATATCATTCCAACCCATCCTCCTTAATATTCGGCTCCTTTTATTCTCACTGCCTCCAGCCTAGTTCAGGCTCTTGTTCTTCTCACCTGGATTGTGGCAAACACTATCACTGGGGAAAGAAAATTTCACAACCAGATAGGTTTGTATTCAAATCCTGGTTTCATCTCTTTCTAGTTGCGTGATCTTGGGCAATTTCCCCAAACACTCTAATCCTCAATTTGCTCCGTAAAATGATGGCTCATTTCAAGAGTACATGAAACAATGTAAGTTAAAGTGCCTAGCGCATAATTGCTCAAAGCATCAGTGACTCTTCCCCGCCCCAAAAATTGTTCTGGTCGTGTCTTTTCCATACTCATAAACTTCGAATGATTTCCTTTTTTCTACAAAACCAAGACCCAGCTACTTATTTGCCCTCCACAATATCACCCAAGCTACTTTCCTGGCTTTCATCTCCCAAGCTTGGCCTCTCAATCATCCTCAAACATGTCCATATTTTTTACTATGCTTATCTTTCCACCAGATATGACTTTCCCATTAATCTCCACCAGTCAAAACTCTACCTATCCTTTAAGAAACAACACAAATACCACCCCCTCCATGAGGCCTAATTCTGATATCCAAATATGTGTTCTGCCTTTGAATGACCACTTCACTTTCTTAACATCTACATTATGGAATTTATCGTACTCTGCTTCATACTATGATCGTAAGCATTCTGTCTTATTCTATGTATAGAACTGTGAAGTAACTTCTTATTCATCTCCAAAGCCTACTGCTTTTCACATGTTTGATGCTCAGGAAATGAGTAGAATTGATTGTAAGTACACGTCCCTAGAAGAGTAGCCCTTATCTGTTAGACTACAAACTCGACGAGGGCAATCATTTTTGTCTATTTTAAATAATGATATATTCTGAGTACCTAGAATCATGCTTAAAATATAGTCAGTGCCCCCAAACTATCTACTGAATGACTTTATAATCCAAGATTATTTTTTTGAGCCAAGAAAAAAATCCCATATAATCCAGTTTTTAAAGTCATGTCTATTAGTAACACCTAAGCTCTCACAGTCTCATCATCTCCCACCAGGGACATCATAACGTGTGTGATTGACATGAAATGGGCACCAGATGTCCACCCAGGGAGAGCACTCAGAGAAAGAGAGCCCGGTCCTCATGCCCTTGGGTGCCCTTCACTAAACAGGCTTCTCTACAGCTGCCTGATGACACTCCAATTGCTCCATACACACCTTTCTCTCTGGCTTAGACACTGGGCCTGCAATTTGGCAGGAGCATAAATTAAAGCCCGAGAGAACAATCACAGGAACGCTGGCCTCTGAAGTCAAGGCCAGCCAGCAATATGATTCAGGCCCTGAATGCCGCCGCCCTCTGCTTCAGTCAGAATCCTGAGAGAAATCATTTGCCAGCCCAGCCAGGGTCAGAAAAACACTGCTGAGTTGCTGGCCAGGATCCCCAGTAAGCAGGCTGCAGACACCATGTTGCTAATTGACAAAGCTTTAAGCTGTGCCTCGGCCGGTAGAATCAGCCTGTTCATTCCCTGCAGTGGAAGGCGGGAGAAAAGAGGGAGTGAGGAGAGAAAAACCTTTCAAGTCAGACAGACCTGGCTCTGAATGCTGGCTCCCCCTCCTAACTAGCAGCGAAGCTGTGGGCATTCTATCAGCCTCCTGGGCTGCAGATTTCTTATCTCTAAAATTATACCTTCCTTACAGCATTGTTGCAAAAATGAATGGTGATCTACATAAAGCACGAGGCACTAGTATTGCTGGTGGTATTATTGCTATTTAGATTAGAGAATCAAAGAAAGTAACAACAGAGATTAAGCCAACATTCCGAACGCAGTCCTAAGAATTCATCTTTACTAATTCACTACAATATGGTTCATTTTGTCCCTTGGAAGGATAATGACAGATTTCTAAGAAAAATAATCAAGAGTCAATCCTAAGCATTCTAAAACCCAACTGACAAAAACTTGCAGATGAATTTTTGGAACTTAACCCTGGCAGAAAGTTCACTGGCTTGACCTCATTTCCCTTCAGCCCCTGACCCTCAAGACTTAACGAGCGGTACCCTGAAGTCCCTGTGCCACTAAGTCCCTGCCACCCACAAGGCTCGCCCCTCTTCTTAGCAGCTGCCTACTCTGCTGCACATCTTTGATCACCTTCTCCCCTCAACCAACACACACGTGGCAGACCTCCTCGGTCATCCTAACCCACCCTCAGAGCTCACTCAAACTCACTCTCACCCTCATTCCCACGACTACAAGGCTCCAGAGAGGGGAAGTGCCAAAGAAGGGGCTTATTTTCACAGCAGCCACCATCTGACAAAATGCCAATGAACTTGGCAATCACAGGAACTACACACTTACTCAGCTGTCACTCATTGTTCTCACTCGTTAAGTAAGTAGAGTCCCTGGTCCGATTGCATCTGAAACACATCCTCTCCAAGGTTTATCCTGTATCCTATATCTTACACAGATCCTAAGTACATAAATCACACAGATTACTAAATGTTATATTTCCCTTCTTGTGGGCCATCCCAGGTGATGTAATCATGTGCTGAATTGCCTGATTTTCTGAGCTGAGCTCCTTATCTGATTCTGTGATACCAAAACTCACACTAATTCTGGCACATTCTCCCCATTGGCTAGGAAAGGCAACATCTTAGCTTTTCAATTGTATGACCTGAAGTCTGGTGGAGCTGGCCTCTGTAACTGAAACGGAAATGGAGGAGTTCTTTGAGAATCATCTTATGCATCGTGTTCTATAGCATCCACCGCATTTGCTCAATCTCAACTTTCATGCAAAGTCCTCAAAATTGCCGAGTTTCATTCAGTCATCTCTTCCCCTAGCCTCCACCCACATCATTTCTCATCTATCTGTTGCAACCACCTCTTAGCTCTTGTATCTGCCTCCAGGCCAACCCCACTTCAGCCCCATTCTCCTCCTCCGATATCTTCTTCTTAGCAGAGTGATTATTCTGGACAGCAGCTCTTCCTACATTACTGCATTAGTCACAAGCACTTAATGGTTCCCAGGGCCACAAACAATCCAAACTCCTATGAGTAGCACATGAAGCCCTCTGTGAGCTCATCCTCGCCATCCTTATTTCTTGCCACAGGCTTGCTCTGTCCTATGCTAACTACCGAACACATCATGCTGTTTCACATTTCCATACCTCCTATTATGCAGTCCTCCCTGCCTGGAAAAGGAGCATCTTTTCTCACCTACCTTCTAAACCTGGAAAGCTCTGAGGCCTCTTTCAAGAATCTGCTCAAACCTGACCTCACCAGCTAGAGAGGCTATCTTCCTTCTTTTCACTGTCACTCTTCCTCATTTGTGCTTATTTGTGCTATTGTGTCTATCACGCTGAATGGGCTTTTGTTTGTTTCTGCCTCAGCTACTAGCCTACGAGCTCTTTGAGAGTAGGAACCACATCTCATTTACCTTTGGCTCCTTAGTGCCATGCAAAATGCCTGGCACATAGTAGGTGTTCTATAAACTTTTATTACATTGACCTTTTCTCATTCCTTCCTTTAGGGAATCTTTTGACAAGAATCTGTCTTTAAGTGACATCAGGTTGAAAAGACCAATACTGAAAGATTGCTTCCTACCCTAATTGCTTGGCATATCATTTCATATTCCAGGAACACCTGAAATATATTTTCTTTTGATTCAAATCGTGTTTCTTAGAAAGTCATCTCATTTTGCCAGTTTGAACAAGCCTGGAAATTTTGGTGTTTGTTTTGAAACTGAAAAGTGCCGTGAGAGGTACTTTGTGCACTTGGACAGGGTTGAGGAGAGACCCACAGAGATGATTAAAGGCTGGAAAACAGACTAAGAGAACTGGAAGGGAAAGCTAAAGGCAATTTAGGAATCAACGTCAAGCATGTGAAGGGCTGTTATTACCGCAGAGGCTGATGAGCCCGTGATGTCCATATCCTCTCAGGGCAGAGCAACAGGAAACGAGGTGAGCTGTGGCATAGAAAACGTGGGTGAGATAGAGAGGAACTTTCCTGGCAGAAGACGTTGCTAAACACTGAAGGATCCAACAGGAATGATACCTCTTAGTCTTTTTTTCTTCAGAGTTATAGAAACATAGAAAACTTTCCCAACTATCTGGGATGTTCCACATGCACTACTACCTAAATGCAGGGATGGAATCACACAGTTTTAAGGGACCATCTCCAGATGGCACATAGATTTTTGGCACATAGATTTTTGGCACTTTGGGACACATAGTCTGACAGAGCCCTTCTCACTCTAAAATTTTGGAGAAAGTATCTCCAAGGAACTGAACTCACTCAACTCTCACTTTTTTTTTCACTAAATCTTTACTAGGCCCCTTCTTGAGGCCAGAGCCTGTGTTAGGTACCGTCACAAGGACTAAGGCATGGTTTCCTCTAATGGAGAAAAGAGCTGATTATCACCCATCTCTCATAGGACGTCCAGGCCTCAGCTCTCACCTACACCCTACCCAGCAAACACCCAAGCTGCCTGCATTCCTTCCAGTAACACCTGCCGCTAGCTGCTCTCACCTCCAGGCCTTGCGTATGCTATTTCCTCTACCTGTAATGCCGTTCCTACTGCCTGACTTAGGGAACCCCTTCTTGTCCTTAAAGCACAGCTCAGGTGTTATCTCCTCCAAGCTGCCATTTTGTCAAAGCTATTATTCCTTTCACCCCCATTCTAGATTATGACACTCTTTCAGGATTCCTAACTGCAGGCATTAGACACAGACTCAGAGTAACTCTAATAAAAGAGAGTTGACTGGAGGTGTATCAGGAGCTCAAGAGCACCTAGAGGCACAGGCTTGGAAATGCCCAAAATCCAAGGGAGTGAAAAGCAAGAAGCAGAGGGCACATTTGCCTCTTAGCAAAAAGAGGCAGAAAATAGTCCCTGTGTCCTACTATCAAAGTCCTAGAAGAGGGTCTAATTGGCCAACACTGGGTCCCAAATTAGCCTGACCAGCCTATGGCTGCCCTCGAGTGGGAGAGGAGGATCATTCTCTTCCATTTTCCCTAATGGGAATTGGTCACTAGAAATTTTCCTCCCACTTTCCTCGCACAAGGGAAGAAAGGTAATTCCCTCCCAAAGAAACTGGAATACAGCGGAAGAGGAAGTGCATGCTAGATGGCTCTCTCCCACACTCATCCCCTTGTGATGCAATCCTTAGTTTTCCTGTCTGTATTCCTGGCAAGCCTCTGTGCTCCCTGAGAGCAGGAATTGGATCTTTCATCCCTATCTCATACACTGTTGGGTAGAGTCAGTGATCGATAACCTTACAGATCAGACTCCTGATCAATATTTGTTGATGATACATGAAGACCAAGACAGGATTCATCTCTGTGCCTACCAACTCCACGCTCAGTGCTTCTTCTGCTATATCATAATAATAGCAGGGATGATATCCATTTCTTAACCTAAGGAGCATGTTGTTGGTTTTCTTAATAAATTGAGATTGTTATAGTAAGTCTTGGTTATGATTGGCAAAGAAAATTTCTCCAACTCTTTACAGAATTTAAGTCCATGATGTGCAAATCCAAGTTTTTAAGCATCCCCTTTATCTTTGAGTCAAACTATAGCATCCATCAAACTTCTCAGACAATGCTACTCATAGACTTTGATTTTTCCCTAGTAATGGTAGCTATAGGAGAATAAAATAACAAGAAAAATAATACCATAAGGTTGGAAATAAGTTCTAAGCTTAATAAATAACTATCATGAAATAGTGCATGAGTGTCTCTATGGTCACTATCAGGCAAGTAAGCATGACTATCTTGGTAAATTCATTTCAATACTATTGACAGTGTCTATGGCCATTCAAGCCTGTGACTTTGCATGGCTTGTTTAATCCAATTTCTATTTCATTCTGAATCATATTTGGCCCTGTACTGAGTGCTGCTTTCATTGAGATGAAAAAATGTACACCTTGTCAAGAAGAAAAGAGAGTCTTTGGGAAGTCATTGGCAGGATTTCAAAAGTTTAGGATTAAGATCGTATAGATGACTAAGAGGTAAGTTGATCTTCCCTTGGAGATGCATTGTCATGAACATTGAGAATGACAGTCAGGTGCTTGGCCATGAATTAACAATGCATTTTGGCCTTATGTGATATCTATTGCCTTAGGTTTCAAGTCATCAAGGTCATATTAAAGAAGCTAGTTTTGGACACCAAACTTATATATCTATACAGAATTGGCTCAGGAATCAGTCATAGGTCCTTCTTCAATAAACCTTTCACATGAAGCTCACATATTATCCACATTTTCTATATAACTATAAAAGATGAGTCATATAATAAGAATTCCGCATAATTCAGTTGGCTGCATTACATCTAGGTGTCTGGAGAAACAATGTCTGCTAACATTAAGCATTAAGACATTAGCAAGAATGTTACACAGATTCCTATTTTGAAGGGCTTGTCAATTCAGATCTATTTTAAACTCAAATTTAAGACCAAACTGGCATATGATAGCAATTTGTGCATCTTTATAACCATGATTGCCCCCATCCATCCCGTAGAATTCCACTTAAAAATCATTAGAACAGCAGGAGAGTTAGTACATTGGTCCAAATCTGGATTTACAGTTAGCTGCCCTCTGGATATGAAGGACTTGAAAGAAACTACCAACTACCCTCAAAGTATTTTGAAGTTGCCTTTGCTGATGAGAATCTATGATGGTGGACCAGTTTGGCAATCCTGAATTGTTTTCAGTGCAGCTGTGGATTACCTGTCGTTTCAATGGACAACATACTGTGTATGCTTTATTTTATCCCTTCTTCCTGTTGGAAAAACAGCTGGAGAACAGACATCCTGCTGTTCAGAGCCTCAGGCCTTGGAATATGAACAGGAAGCCACAATAAGCATCTTCATTACTTCACCTGTGGCATAAACGGCAGAAAGAATGGAGCCCGTCAGGAGGAACTGATTTAAAACAGAATGAAGCAGTTTGTGGACCATATGTCTGAACATCCAAGTAACTGCCACTGGCCTAATAAATTGGCTTCCTTCATGTAGAGTTGAACCAAGGGGAAGAGGAAAAGTCAGTTTCCTATAGAAAGGAATAAAGGCAAGCCTCAGTAGCCTGTGGCAAGAAATGGAATAAAATATTTGGTGCATTAGACCAAGGAGTTTTATCACATAATTTACATCAGTTGCTTTTAGCTTTTAACAAAAGATATGGGAATGGATGGTAGGGGTATGTGGATGGGAGAGAAGGAAGCTAATAGCCTTACAAGATACTTTCATGTGTTTTCCATCATGTATAATTAATTACTCATCCTAAGGCAAGAGGAATATTGCATAAGCATCACTTCAAATATCTTCCCAGTTGTTTTTTTGTTTTTTTTGTTTTTGGGGGTTTTTTTTGCAGGGATGGGGATGTTGCACAAAGAGGAGACGTGAGTATAAAGCATAAACGTCCCTGTTCGCCAAATGAAGAGACGGGGCAGAGAGGTTTTATGATCTGAGACTCTATATAATGTTTTCATGATAGTGGGTCAGAAATACTCCTGGAAATGGAATTACCTGGTGCAGATCCATCTTCCCCTCTGTAGACTGAGGCTGTGGAAAAAAATAATTCTGGAAAAAAACATTTACCCTTTAAACATAAAAATGAGCTACTGAACAGAAGGACAAAAGAGGGAATAATAATCTTAACATTCATTATTGAGGACCCATCGGAACGCTTCCTCATTCTACGGTACTTAGTAAACATTTAAAGACCTGTGGGGTATTTAATTCTTAGAGCCTTGATAACATTCCGTCGACCAACTTTACTAAAATACACGTAGGAAAGAAACTCCAGCAGCACAAATATGGACAACAATCCTCAGAATCAGTATTCAGGAAATCCATTATACCACGTAATCACTCTGAGTCCGTGAATCAGACAGATCTAGGCACAAACCCCAGCCATCCTACCTTTAGATGAACTTGGATAAGTTACTGTACAGTCCTGATTATTAGGCATTCCTCCATTTTCCAAGGAGAAGGTTAAAAACTTTTCCTACCTATTGGGATTGTGTAAACTTTTAGGAATATAGATGAAATACTCAAATGTCTGCTTACAATATTTAATTTATTAATTTAGTCATGTAAATGCTTAAATCAAAGAAATCTCTATTTAGGAATTTTTTTTCACTCTTATTTTACCAAACGGTTTTCTTCAAATTCTTGATTTGCAGCATTGGCATCCGTGTCACCCGACATGGTCTTCACGATGCACCATTTATTTCCGGATGGGTTGTTGGATGCTGTCATTGGAAATCTTATCCCAAACCACAATTACCCATTCACATAACATGAAGACACTTGCTTTGTTCATTCATCCTGTCGGTGAATATTTGTGCTGTTGTGTTCACTTAATGTAATATAATAACCGATTTCTTGCTTTTGAAAGGCCTCTCTTTAAAGGTTGCATATGATGACATTCAACCCTTGCAGTTGTGAGATCACCACTGTACCCACACCCATCACAAAATTCATGAATAAATCTCTGTCGAACTTCTTTGCCTCCCTTTTTAAGGGATTCTGCAGGTAACATCTATAATCTTTTGAGACCAGAATTTTCTGAAGTCATCTCAGGCCTATGTGACTTTAGAAGTTGAAAAAGAACCATATAATTCGAGAAACTTTATGAAGATTGAACTAAAGGTAATCCCCTCCTTTCTGAGGGTTAGGTTTGGAAACTATCTCCTCTCATATTTTAGCACATACAGTACTTAATCTCTCTAAGCCTCTGTTTCCTCCACTATAGAATAGAGCTAATAATAGTACTTTGCTCACAGAATGGCAGTGAGGGCTAAATAAGATGACACACTACAAGGACACTTAGCACCGTGCTGTGCACCTAGAAAGTAATAGACATTATCAACCGCTACTGCCCCAGTCTCGGGTTCCACAAATAAAAAATGCAAAACTTGAAGAGTTATGTCCAAAGAAACCCACAAAGATTTAAGATGAAGCAGATGAGGACAGGTTAAAGGAAGCTGGATTATTATTCCAAAGAGGAAAAAAAGAGTAATGTAACAAATAAATTTCTTTTTTTTTTTTTTTTTGCGGTACGCGGGCCTCTCACTGTTGTGGCCTCTCCCGCTGCGGAGCACAGGCTCAGGACGCGCAGGCTCAGCGGCCATGGCTCACGGGCCCAGCCGCTCCGCGGCATGTGGGATCTTCCCGGACC